>NC_080080.1:11652586-11849601 GCF_949987535.1 Balaenoptera acutorostrata | reverse complement strand
TCCTAAATTGAAACAACACATAAATAAAGAAAGCTACATCCTGGATCAGACTTTTAATTGTGATCATTTCATTCTACGTTAGAAGCAAATGATCTTCAGGGACCTACGTCTCTAAATAGAAGTCTTAAGCCCCATGTTTAAGGCTACAAAGATTGACTAAGACGTAGGATGCAAATATATTTTGAGCTAAATGAAAATGAAAACACAACTTATCAAAATTTATAGAATGCAGAGAAATTTAGCTGTACATTTTTTCCAATTCAGATAGTTATTATTTTTACTAGTGTTCTGGTCCATGAATTTTGAGTGTCAATTCTCCTAGAAAATGTAAGAATTCTTAATATGTGGGAGTCAATGTTGAAAAGCAGTGGTGAGAGAGTACATAGTTTGACAAGAGGGAGTCAAACTATGTGAGGCAAAAGCTGATAAAACTGCAAGGAAAAATAGATGAATCCACTATCGTAGCTGGAGACTTCAGCATCCTTCGATCATAAATGGACATATCCAGCAGGCAGAAAATCAGTAAAGGCATAGTTGACCTCAACAACACCATCAATCAACTGGATATAATTGACACCTATAAACTACTTCATACAATAGCACATTGTTCTCAGTTCATATGAAACATTTACCAAGACAAACCACATTCTGAGCCATAAAACAGTTCTTAACAAATTTAAAATAATATATGTAATACAATGTCTGCTGTTAGACCATAATGGAATTAAACTACAAATAAATAACAGGAAGATAAATGTAAAATCTCCAGATACATGGAGATTAAACAACACACTTTGGATTAATATATGAATCAAAGAAGAAATCTCAAAAGAAATTTTAAAATATTTTTGAATTAAATGAAAATGAAAACACAACTTATCAAAATTTGTGGGATGCAGCAAAAACAGTGATTAAAGGGAAATTTATAGCATTACATGTGTATATTAGAAAAGAAGAAAGATCTAAATCAATAATCTAAGTTTCCAACTCAGGAAACTAGAAAAAAAGAACAAATTAAATCCAAAGAAAGCAGAAGAAAAATAAGAAGATTTAGAGCAGAAATCAATGAAATAGTAAACAGGAAGTCAATAGAGAAAATCACAAATCCAAAGGCCATATCTTTGACCAATAAGCCTCTAATAAGTGTTACTAAGAAAAAAAAGAGAATATAAATTGCTAATTTTAAGAATGAAAGAGGAAACATGACTATAGATCACATGGGCACTAAAAAGATAATCAAGGCATACTATGAACAACTTTATACCCACAAATTTGATAACCTGGGTAAAATGGACCAGTTCTTTGATAGACACAATCTCAAACAAAAAGATATAGACAATCTGAATAAGCCTATCCAGGTGCAAATATCTATTAGAGAAAATAAAACAATAATTAATAGTCTTCCCAAATAGAATGCATCAGGCCCAGACACGTTCACTGATGAATCCTGCAAAGCATTTAAGAAAGAAATTATCTCAATTCTCTACATTCTCATTCAGAGTATAGAAACAGGAGGAATACTTTCTAACTCATTCTATAAGGCCAGAATTACCCTAATACAAAAACCAGGGAAAGATAATGCAAGAAAAGGAAACTACAAACCAAAACTACAGACCAATATTTCTCATGAACATATATGCAAAAATCTTCAACAAAATATTCTCATGAATCCAACAATGTATACAAAGAATTATGCACCACAACCAAAAGGGTTTTATTCCAGGAATGCTAGTTCAACATTCAAAAATCAATTAATGTAAATCATCACATCAACAGCTTAAAAAAGAAAAATTACATCATTATATCAATAGATGCAGAAAAACCATATGACAAAATCCATTACCCATTATTCATGATAAAAACTCTCAGTTAACTGAGAATAAAGGGAAACGTCCTCAATTTGATAATAAATATATACAAAAAACCTATAACAAACATCATACTTAATGATGAGAAACTAGAACTTTTCCTATTAAGATCAGGAACAAGGCAAGATGTCTCTCTCACCACTGCTTTTCAACATTATACTGGAAGTCTGAGATAATTCAATAAGACAAGAAAAATTTTAAAAAGGTATACAGATTGGGAAGGAAGAAATAAAACTGCCTTTGTTTGCAAATGACATAATCATCTATGTAGAAAATCTGAAAGAATTCGCCAAAAAACCTCCTAGAATTAACAATTACAGCAAGATTGCAGAATACAAGGTTAGTATACTAAAGTCGATCACTTTCTTATATACCAGCAATAAACAATTGGAATTTGAAATTAAAAGCACAATACCACTTACATTAGCACCCCCAAAATGAAATACTTGTGTATAAATCTAACAAAATATGTATAAGCTCTATATGAGGAAAACTACAAAACTCTGATGAATGAAATCAAAGAAGATGTAAATAAATGGAGAGATATTCCATGTTTATGAATAAGAAGACTCAGTATTGTCAAGGTGTCAATTCTTACCTGCTGAATCTATATATTCAGGGCAACTCCAATCGAAATCCTAGCAAGTTATTTGGTAGATATCTACAAATTGATTCTAAAATTAGCCGTGATATTGAAGAACAAAATTGGAGAACTGACACTACCTGACTTCAAAAACTATTAAAAAGCAACAGTAATCAAGACAGCGTGGTATTAGCAAAATAATAGAAAAATAGATCAAAAACATAAAAATAGAACAGACTAGAGAGCACAGAAATAGACATACATAAATAAGTCAACTGGTCTTTGAGAAAGGAGCTAAGGCAATACAATGGAGGAAAGAGAGTTTTCGAAAATTGGTACTGGAACAATTGCACATTCACATGCAAAAAAAAAAAAAAAAAAAGAGTCTAGACATAGACCTTACACCTTTCACAAAAATTAACTCAAAATAGATTATATACCTAAGCGTAAAATGCAAAACTCCCAGAAGACAACACAGGAAAAAATCTAGGTGACCCTGGGTTTGGTGATGACTTTTTAGGTAAAACACCAGAGGCACAATCCATGATAGAAATAATTGATAAGATGTACTCTTAAAATTAAAAATGTCTGCTCTGCAAAGGATAATATCAAGAGAACGAGAGGACAAGCCACAGACTAGGAGACGATATTTGCAAAAGACACATCTTATAAAGACCGGTATCCAAAATATGCAAAGACCTCTTAAAACTCAGTGATGAAAACAATACCTGATTAATAATTGGGCCAAAGACCTTAATACATACCTCATCAAAGAAAAAAATATAGATGGAAAATAAGCACATGAAGAAAGTCTCCACATCATATATCATCAGTGAAATGCAAATTAAAACAACGAGATACCGCTATACACCTATTAGAATGGCCAAAATCCAGAACACCGACAACACCAAATGCTGACAAGCATATGGAGTAACAGGAACTCTCATTCACTACTGGTGGGGTGCAAAATGGCACAGCCACTTTGGAACAAAGTTTGTCAGTTTCTTACAAAACTAAACATACGCTTACCACACGATCCAGCAGTAACACTTTTTGATATTTAACTAAATGAGTTGAAAACTTATGTCCACAGGAAAATCTGTACCGTCATGTTTATAGCAGCTTTATTCATAATTGCCAAATCTTGGAAGTAACCAAGATGTCACTGATGAATGGATAAATAAATTGTGGTAAATCTAGCCAGTGGAATAGTATTCAGTGCTAAAAAGAGATAACCTGTTAAGCCATGAAAAACACGGAGGAACTTTAAATGCATATTATTAAGTGAAAGAAGCCAATCTGAAAAGGTAACATACTGTATGGTTCCCACTATATGACATTCTGGAAAAGGCGAAACTGTGGAGATCTTAAAAAAGATCAGTGGTTGTCAAGGGGATGGATGAACAGATGGAACAGAAAAGATTTTTAGGGCAGCAAAAATACTCTGTATGATAATATAATGATGGATACCTGTCATTATCCATTTGTCTAAACCCACAGAATGTACAACACCAAGAGTGAATCCTAATGTGAACTCCAGACTTTGGGTGATAATGATGGGTCAATGTAGGCTTATCAATTGTAACAAATGTACCACCTTAATGGAGGATGTTGACAATGAGAGAGACTATAAATGTATGGTGGAAGGGCTTGTATGGGAAATCTCTGTACCATTCTCTCAATTTTGCTGTGAACCCAAAACTGCTTTTAAAAAAAATAAAGAAAAAAAAATTGTTTTGAATAATTAGCATATTTGTCACTTGTCTTACGCATGATGATGGATCCTGAATTTTTCAAGCATTTATATGATTCATTTATTTTCCTGGTCTGGCTATGTTGGGGATAATGTGTCAAATGACACTTTAGCCATTTATTAAAAATATTCCAGGATATTCGAAAGTCATCCAAAAAGGAAAAGTCCTTAGCAAACTGAACAATTCTTAGAAGAGGCTTTAGCCTGTGTGTGTAGAGCACTATACATGTCCTATGTATGAATATCAGGTGAATGTAGCATTTTGTGGGATTGATCATTTGTTAGGTCTTTAATATGCAAACATTCAGAGGGACAAGCACAGGGTTTGGAACTTAGTAGGTACAAGTAGCTCCATAAATGTGTGTTGAGTTAGTTAGCTTTAAGTGTATTTCTTTTAGGAAGGGTAGTGCATCCCTGCAATTTGAGATAGTTTTAGTTGAAATTGAGTGGGAGGGGTTAAATTAAAGCACTCCATTGAAAGGCTGCATTTTCCATTTTGCCCTCCCACGTGTCTCAGTAGATAAATACTAGTTGATTCCAAATGAGTGGCATGGAGCCCTGAATGGAGTTTGGAGGATTGATTAATACGTCTCAGAAAGCCAAGTCAAATACCATGTAAATGTTCCTGGAGAAAAAATTTCCCTGGCTAATTTTCCACAAGTTCCTAAGTCGATGTTGCCTTTCTAGGGCCTCATCTGGATGTGGGGTTTTCTGTAGGCTGGTGCAGTTAAAACACCCATACAGTGTCCTAACTAAATCATACCTTCATAAAATAAGCAAACATTGCTGAACCCTGACTACACATCAGGTACAAGCCTGGGTGCTGGAAACATATGAAAAAGATGTGATTCAGATCGCCGAGAGCTCCCATTCTACTCAGAAAGGCAGGCTTTTGTGATGAGCATAAGGCATGTGCAGGAAAGAGACTTGGAGGAGCTGGGAAATCTCTGCCTTTAGAATCAGAGACAGTGATTTTGACTCCAGACACTGCTACCTTAAGGTGAATGTTCTTGGACAAATTATTTACCCCCTTTAAAATTCAGTTTTATTTGCTTCAAAATGATGGTGATGATACTTAGAGATGCTACCTATAAAGCACCTGGCAAAGAGGAGACCCCTGATATATGCTTATTCATATTATCATGTCCAGGTGGGATAACCCAGGGCTGGCTGTGTCTTGCACAAGCCCAAACCACAGCTTCTTCTACTGCCAGGGTGAGTTCACAGCAGCTAAATCCTCTGACATTTTTATTTCACCACTGAGCTTTCCTGACTTTCCAGGAAATTGGATGTGGGGTTTTGAAGGATGCTATAAACACTGGACCTTCTTAGGTGGTTTTCAGAGAAGAAGAAAAATACAGGAAACCAGAAAAAAAAAATTAAAAGACATGGACTTTAAACTGTCATCAATCCCTGCTGTCACCTCAAGCTGGGCTGGATTTCCTGATCTCACATGACAGTCCCAGAAACAAGGATAGTTTTGTGGGCTGGGTGTATCTGAAGTTCCACGCTGGTAGGAACACAGGGCCATATAAAAACAGGACCTGGAGCCATTGGAGGTATCAGTTCAAAACTCAGAATCAGAATCAAAACCTGCCTCTTTTCTAAATTTGGATTTGGAGCAGATCACTGTACTCTAACCTACTATGATTTGGAGCTATGTCATAGAGAGAATGATGCCCTCTCCCCTGCCAAAGATGTCCATGTCCTAAACCTTAGAAACTGTGAATATATTAGATTATATAGTAAAGGGAAAGTATATGCAGGTGGAATTAGGTTGGTAAAAGCCTGACCCTAAAATAGGAAGAGTATCCTAAGTTATCTAGACATGGTCAACATAATCACAAGGGTGCGTGAAAGTGGAAGAGGGAGACAGAAAAGAGAGTCAGCAGGAGATGTAACTATGGAAGAAAGGCACACAGAAGTGTAACATTGGTGTCTTTGAAGATGGAAGGGGCCACAAGTCAAGGCACGTGGGCAGTATCTAGGAGCTGAAAGGCATGAAAATGAATTTCCCTCAGGGCCTCCAGGAAGGAACACTGTCCTGGGAAACCTTGATTTTAGTCCAGGGAGACCCATTTTAGACTTCTGACTTCCAGAACTATACAATAAAATATTTTGTGCTTTAAGACACTAAATTATTTTTGTGAATTGTTAGAGCAGACATGGGAAATAAATACAAGCTGGGACCACAGACTGGATCAAGATGCTATAATTTATTGGATTCTAGGCTGGACTCACTTATGAATTATCCACTGGCCAAGAAATCATACCAAAGCTTTGTCAGTGGTTTCCCTAACAAAAGACCCAAACAACAAAAGTACCCCCTACATTTACTATTATTAACTCAAAGATATTTTAATAATAGCTATTATTAATTTATATATTTATTAATAATACATAATAGATAAAGCTGTTACTTGTTGGACACTTTTTATTTGCCAGGCCCAATGCTAAATACCTTTCAAGCATTATTTAATTAAACCTCAAAATAACTCTAGGAGCTATATGCAATTTTTCTCTCCATTTTACAGGTAAGGATTCTGATCTGCCCAGGATCATAAGAGAAATGAGAAATGGGATGCAAGTCTGTCTAAACTCCTAAATTCGACTCTCTCTCAAATTTTATTTTATCTCTTAAAAACAAATATATCTATTTCAAAAGTATTAAACCAGAAATGTACTACATCTGAAGTGTCTCTGAAGCTGAGGCATATATATATATATTTTACTTACATATGTATATGTAAAATATATATATATGTTTTACATTCAGACCCCAGTAAATGAAACTTTTTAGTATGCAAACATTCAAACCTTATGAAAGAAAAACATTTTATTACATAAGAATTACAGTAAAATTCATTTGAGAACGTGTCCCTAAGTGAATATAAAGCATATCTTTATTGCTAAAATGTTGATTCAAACTGGAACTTCTGAGAAACTGGCATAATAATGCCTTCCTCAAAGTCTAGGTGTCAGCCAAGATTAGATTAGGTAATGCATATGAAAAATGCTTTGTAAACTCTGAAGTGTTTTATATATGTATTGGTTGCTTGCTATTTCTTATAAATCCACTAGTAACAGCACACATTTCTGTAGCCCTTGGGATATTTAAAGGTCTTCAATGCTTACTCTCTCATTTAATATAATTCCTAAAGGTGAGTAGGAAGGTATTCTTCAGAAATGAAGAATAGAGGCTCTAAGTTTAGTTTCCTTTGAAAAACTCTTACCAAAGCAGCTATGTGGCATTACCATGTGGAACACAGAACACATGGATAAGATATGAATTCTTCCTTAAGGAGTTCACCGTCTATTGAGAACAAATAGAGCATAAATAATTCCAATATGATGGAGTAAATGATAGTATTAAATGACTGCACAACGCCACACAGAGAATTAACCCCAATTTCCTGGCTTTTAGTCTGATCTCTCTTCCTCTCTTTCTTTCTCCCCTTTGCATGCACCTCCCCCCACACACCCTTCAGACCTTTCTTCCACCCTTCTGATCATCTCCCTCCTGTGCTAGAAGGTGGCAAGCATCTCTCTGTGTCTTCTCACAGCCCTCCAGATTGAAATCCGCCCTGGTCAGAGATGGTTTTTTTCTTCAGATGCCCTCAAATTATATTGTCTAAGGCAGTCATAAGGAGTGATAAAAAAAGGGGTTGAGATAGAGTGGATGCTTATATTCTTCTCTGTACCTACCAGTGTGCTGGGCACTTAGCAGACACTGTATCCCTGTAGGCTCATTCATTCATTCATTCATTTAGAAAACACTCATTTAACATCTGCTATGTTCTAGGTAATATGCTATGTGCTGACAGTGTAGAAATAGCATCCCTAATTATAATAGTTATGGTCTATAGTGTATTTATTATGGACCAAGCAGTCTTGTAAGTATTTTGCTTAAGTTAATTAATTTAATTCTGATGAGAAACAATATTATTGTCATTGTTCAGATGAGGGAACTGAGAGAAAGATTAGGTAATTTGCACAAGGCACAGTTAGTAGGTGGATGAGCCATAATTCAAACTCAAGAGACTGGCTTGGTCCAACACACTTAACCATGATAATAATCCCTGACTTTGAGAAGAAACTCTTTTATATTCCTCATTTCCGAGAATTTTATCTTGAAAGAGTCTTAAATTTTATCACTTTTTTGCGTGTAATCATATCATATATTTTTTCTCCCCTACTCTGATAACGTGATTATGATCCCAGAATAAATCCCACTTGGCCATAATATAATATCTTTTTACTATATCTCTAAATTTGATCTGCTAATATTTAGTTTAAGATTTTGCTTATATGTTTATGAGAAATATAGGCTTATAATTTTAATTTTTTGATATATCCTTTTCTGCTTCTGGTATTAGGGTCAGACTGTCTTCAAAATGTAAGTTAGAAAGTGTTCCTATTCTCCACTATCTGAAAGGTTTGTGTAAGATGTATTATTTTTCTTGCAAATGCTTGTAAGAAATACACTAATGAAATAATTTGGGCCAGAAGTTGCCCTCTCCTACTTTGGTATGTTGGTGTGCTTGTTTGGCGGAAATTTTTTAATTGCAGTTTCAATTTCTTTAGGACAAAGTGCTCTTCTGAGATTTGGGGATTTTCTAGTCTTACTGTTATTTATTTCTTGATTAATCCCATTGTGGTCAAACAATCCTATTGTGGTCACTATATGAATTCAATCCTTTGAAGTTTATGTAGACTTGCTTTTCTGCTTAGTATAATGCCTGTTTTGGTAAATATTCCAAATACACTTGAAAATACTACGTATTCTGTAGTTTTTTGGTGTAGTTTTGGGGCATAAATGTCAACTAGTTCAAATTAGTTAATAGGGTTTTCAAATAAATATTCTATATCCCATGTGACTTTTGGTCTGTTCTTTTAAAAATGTATTTTAGACTCTATAACAATAACTGATATTTTGTTTGGTTTTCCAATAAATTCTGTCAGATATATATACATATATATCTTGAAACCATTTAGGTATATATACATTTGGGCGTGTTATGACTTCCTTTTGACTATTCCCTTTTATCCTTATAAAAGATTCCTATTTCTTTCTTTAATACTTCCATCAATGCCTATTTTCTCTGATACTAATATTGTCACATCAGCTTTCTTCTGGTTAGGGTTTACATGCTATAACACATTATTACTACTATCCTTATTAACATTATTATTATTTTACATTTAATCTATGTTCTTAGAGGTCAAACATGCCTCTCCTGAACAGCACATACTTAGGTCTTGGGTATGTATATTTATTTTTCCTAATGTGACAACTTTGTCTTTCCATTGGGTGATTAGACAATTTACATTTAATGTAATTACTGATATAGATCAACTTGAGTCTGCCATTTTAATATTTGCTTTCTAGCTGTTCAAACTGTTCCTTGTTTCTTTGTTCTTCCTTTTCTAACTTTTTTGGGATTAATCAAGAAACATTAGCAGTCTTTTCTTTTTTCTTTCATTCAATTTTACTTATACATTTTATATTGTTTGTAGTGGTACTTTGATTATAATACATGTTCTTAACTTATTGCAGCCTATCTTAAATTAGCACTCTACCAATTCTTGAACCGTGCAAGACCCTTACAACAGTTTAATCCATTTACTCCATTCTATTGTTGTCATTTATTTTATTTCTACATAATTATAACACCCACAGTGCATTGTTTTTATTGTTGGTTTATGGACTCTGTAATGTTTTATACTTATCCATATATTCATCCCTTCTAATGTTTTTATTTCTTTCTGAAATTCCATGTTTTTATATAAGATCATTTTCCTTCAATGTGAAAAACTTGCTTTAGAATTTCTTATAGTGCGGGCCTGATGTCAATAAGTTCTCTGAAACTTGTCTGAAAACATTTTAATTTCACCTTCATTTTTAGAAGGCAGCTATGCTCACCACTATACCTCCAATGCTGCACTTCACCTTTCTTTTTTAATCATATTTTTGTTGAGTATTGAATTCTAGGTTTTTTTTCCTTTCAGCACTTTAAAGATACTATTCCAGTATCTTCTGGTTTTCATAGTTTCTACTGAAAAGTTTTCTGACAGTTGAAGACAATGTCTTTTTCTATGGTTGCTTTTAAGAATCTTTCTTTATCTTTAGTCTTCAGAAATTCAATTATGATGTGTCAATGTGTGATTTTTCTTTATATATATATCCTGCTTGGAGTTCAATTATCTTTTTGCATCTCTAAATTTTATCTTTCATCAGTTTTGTAAACTTACTCATCGGTATCTTTTCAACATTGCTTCTCTCTTCTCTTTCTCCTTTCCTTCTGAGATCCCAATTATATGTATGTTAGAGTAGTTTACAGTTTCCCATGATTCTATTATAATCTGTTCAGATTTCTTCATTCTTGTCTCTCTCTCTCTCCTTTGGTTTAAATAATTTCTATTGATCAGTCTACATATTCACTAATTATCTTTTCTGCTGTTACGAATAATGAGTTTTTAATTTATAATTTTGTGTTTTTGTTTTAAAATGTCCATTTGGTTTATTTTAGACATTCTATCTCTTTGTTGGAATTACCTATTGATTCATATTTTCCTCACTTTTCTTTAATATATGTGTATTTATTTTAAAGCATTTCTAATGAGTCATATATTGCCTTACTTTTATTGGCTATTTTTTTCTCTTGATAATGAGTCCTAGTTTTCTCCTTATATATTTCATAATATCTTTTATTGATATAGAATCCTGTGTGTAAAAGGACCATAAGGATTAAAGACGATATTACTTTCCCCCAGATGGTATTCCTTTCCTCTGGCAGGCAGAATCACTGAGACACCTTGATTTATTTAGCAAGTAAGGTATGTCAAGATTGGTTTGTAGCCCTAATCAGACTCAGTTTACCTCTGGTTACAAATCTCTCAAAGGCAAGAACTTTCTTGTATTTTATTAAAGACCCAAACTTCTAGTGAACTTTGGCTCAGAGTACTGCTAATTCCCACGCTTCCTTGGCACTCTGCAAAAATCCTGTGTGGGAAAATAAACTCATCATTGGTAGCTCATCCAGATTCTAACTTTTCACATGAGACTGTATGGTCATAAAATACTAACTTCCTCACCAGTATTCCTCTACCTATGAAAGGTCTGGTCTTCAGTCTATGCTTAGATTCTACAAATCTGCCCAGTGAGGAAAACAGTCATTAAATTCTACCAAATGAGATGGATTTTTCCCTGTTCGGATTTATTCTTCTAGATCTTATTCATGTGCACAGCTCTCCAGTGATTAAAAAATATGATATTTATAATTTATCCATTTTCCTAGTTGTTATGATGAGAGAAATTGTCTACCATTAGATCTTAAAGTTTAACAGGAAATAGAAGTCCATATATTGATTACGTAAGCAGAAAACTCAACTTTATTAATTTTTAAAAGCAAATTTAGAGAGTACAATTACAAATCAATTTTACACACATTTTAAATCCTATTAATTTCCTTATTTATAAAATTTATAACATGGCTTTGAAATAAGTAAGGGAAAGCAATTTCAGGCCATTTTGGTAAATAAACTTTGTCCTGCAAAACTGCCAGTTGAGTCATAGTAATGGGATCTGTGTCTCCTCACGATTCTTCTAATAATTTTTTTATTAAACAGCTATTATGCACCATGCACCACATCAGTGCGGTGGATCTGTACTGAATATAAGAATAATAAATTCTAAGTTCAGCAGGAGATTGATAGTCTCATGAATGTCACTTTTGCAGAGGTTACGTCTTGCTGAAGGGATGACCTAGTGCAAAGAAATAAAATTTATTAATGTCACTGTCTTATGACAGTGAGTCACCTGGGTATGTCAGCAGCCTTCAAGAGAAAACCCATGCCCCAAAGAGAGGTCTTTAAGGCTGCTCACAGGAGGAACATCTCTTTTTAATAAATGTAAAATGACATCTTAAAAAGTTAAGATGGCATAAAACTATACAATGGAAAACTGTTGTAAAGGCCAATTATTTAGGAAATTGATTATGCAGAATGTTAGCAAGTTTCATAACTGACTTGTAGAAGCAGAGTAGTAACATAAAATATACAGCAGGCAAACAGATAGTGAATAGCAAAATAGAAGCTAGAAAAATTTCAGGGCAGAGAAAATAAAATTACCATCTAGATGTAGTGAGCCTCTTGATGTATATTGATTCTTGATTATTTTAAATATAAGAAGACAAATCCTGAAAAAAAATCAAGACTGAAGACCCTAAAATCAGAATTCTAAGAGTACAAAAATATCTTCCTTGAACTATATCTCTGTTGTGTTACTTTCCATCTTCCCTGATGGGAAGACACTGGTAATAAATAAAAGTATTTATTTTTGTAGAAAAGTTTATATTAGTTGGAAATTGTTATATTAGAGGATATAATAAGAATAGTAATAACTTACATTTGTTGAGCACTATTAAATACCAGTCCCTGCCCTTTATATGTGATTTATATGTTTCAGCTCATGTAATTTAATCCTCATAACCATCTTATAACTTAGACACTACTATTCTCATTTTGCAGAGGAAGAAAGAGGCAGTTGTTTCCTCTTTTAATCCTCTTCAGTATTTCCTTTCATCTTCATAATAATCCTGAGGTTAGATACTATCACCATTTCCACTTTATAGATGAGTAATTTACTAAAATTCTTAAATTAACTTAAAAAAGTAACTTAGCCAGTGTCACAATAGAAAATTGTGATGCCAGATTCTACTCAGATATTCTGGGTCCAGAACCCTTGCTTTTAATCACTCCCACTAAACCATGTCCAATTTTAAAGGAGTATCATGACAGAGAGTAATATTTTTAAAAGTGTTTATATCGATCAAGTTATAAAATCACTATCACAGATTATTTCTAGAAACAGGGGTGCTTTCTGGGTTCCCCAAACTCTTAAAGACATATATCAGAGTTTAAGCCATTGACCTAAAATGGTTTACTCACGTTCTTAAAAAGTCTCCCCCAAGCCCCATTATTCACACCAGTCTTTATGTTCTTTCTTCCTTCACCAGATTATCAGAAGAAAATATATTCTTCTTCTTTTTGCTGTTTATTATGTAATTGCTAATCCTTTCCACTTGCTCCAAGGCTTTGTTCCATTAAACTTCTGTGTCACTCCCCTGTATATTCAACCAATGACATTTTTCTTTCTTTTTTTTTAGTTTTCAAGTGTTGCTGTAACAAGGTGCCACAAACTGGTGGCTAGAACAACAAAAGTTTATTATCTCACAGTTCTGGAGGCTAGAAATCCAGGATAAAGGTGTTGGCTGGGTTGGTTTCTACTGAGGGCTGTGTGGGAGAATCTGTTTCGGTGCCTCTCTCCTAGTTTCTGGTGGTTTGCTGGCAATCATTGACTGTCCTTGGCTTCTGTTGCATTACCCCAAACTCCGTCTTCATGATATTCTCTCCCATGTTCTTGCCCAGTTTCCTCTTTTTATAAGGACACCAGCATATCAAATTAGAGACCCACTTAATTAATTAGCTAAGGACTTCATCTTAACTAATTACATCTACAACAATTTTCTTTCCAAATAAGATCACATGATGAAATACCGGGAGGTTAGGACTTCAGCATAAGAATAATTGGGGTACACATTTCAACCCACAGCATCCCCTTTAGTGGATTTTTCCATCTCAGCCAATAAAACTAATATTTCTCCTAACCCTATTTACTGTTTAATCTCTTACCTTTCTTTCTCATCCAGCCTTATTAAAAAAGGAGTTTATACTAAGTCTTCCCATATAAGAAAAAGTTGTTTGCCTGCAAGTGAAAGACCCTAACGCGGGCTAAATTAATTGAAAAGAAATATATTGGGAAGATGTGTTATAGCTAACAGTACAGAAGCTGTACCTCTGGAAGGACCTGTTGACCGACAGAGTAGCGCTCTCCAAACATCTCATCTTCAATATCATGTTTCTTACCCCTCTTCCTATTAGGTGGTGCCATTGGGCTAGCTCTGGCCAACAGTCTGTGGGTATTATAAATAAGTTTCATTTCCAGTGGAGGCATAGAATCGCTGATGCATTACTCTCCTACTCTCTCTATTTCCCTGCTACATTAACTGTCATAGGTTGGGTCCTCCAGAAGCAAATACTGAGATAGAGTTGAGTCACAGGTATTTATTAGGGATCAATACATGTTAAGGGAAGAGGGAGCAAGTATAACTGGACAGAGAAAGTATTTGTCCGCAATGCAGATCCAACAAAGCCTTGGCCAACCCAGGGGGAGATTTGGAGTAAGTACTTCCCATCACAGTCTCCTGAGTTGAGCAGAAATGGCCAGGTCTTTGTAATTCCACCTTGCTCCATATCAGAGCTGCCCAGGAAAAGGCACAACCTTGGGCATGGGGGCTCTCTACAGTCAAGGTAGACCTTGTAGTTTCTGATAACTGAGGTTGTCCACTGATATCACTCCCCATAGCTGGGAAGCAAGTCCTTCCTTGAAGGGAAATCTGAGTGGTGCACCTCTGTGTCTACCACAGATATCCAAGATGATTGAGTTTGTTTGGGTACCATGATTCAGATGCCCAGAGGTATAGAGCTGGTAGAGGAAGGATATCTGAAGTAGTAGTTCCACCACAATTGCAAAGGAGGAAAAACGATAGTTTTCAAAGGGGAAATGAGATCCTGTTATTAGGTAGAAGGTGGAATGGATATTGGGCATACAAAAACAGAATTTTTATTCTTTACCATTTTCTTATATCACTTTCACTTTCTAATTGAAGGAAGGTTGAATTCCTCCCTTACCATTTCACTTAGCTTTTGCTAAGCTCACAGATATTTTTTATTAACTTATTAAGTTAATTACATATTGTTAAAAATATTCACTGCCTGTTCTTGTGGAAGGATGATATCTGTTCCCTCCTAGAAAGTAAGGCTTATGCATGTGCTTTGGCCAATGAAATGTAACTGGAAGTGGCATATATAGTTGATTTACAATATTGTGTTAGCTTCAGGTGTACAGCAAAGTGATTCGGATATATATATATATATATATATATGATGTATATAAAGATGTATGTGTTCAGATTCTTTTCCATTATAGATTACTACAAGATATTGAATATAGTTCTCTGTGATATATAGTAAGTCCTTACTGTTTATCTATTTTATATATATAGTAGTGTGTATCTCTTAATCCCCAAACTCCTAATTTGTCAGGTTTTTTTTTGTTTTGTTTTTTATTTTTTTTTAATTTGTCAGTTTTAAGAGAAGCTGGTGATTCCGCCTTGTTCTTTTTCTGCTCTGCAGTGAACCTGACTATGTCCAGATAAGGGCTGTTGAGCCTGGACACCAGAGTGAGGACAGGGAACAGAGTTGTAGGCAACCAATGGTAGAGAAACAGAAACTGAGGGTTTGGGGTATATGACGTGTTATCCAAGTTCACCATGATCACAGTCAGGCCTTAGTGGACTTTGAACAAGAATTCATATCCTACTTTCATCTTGTTGGATGTCCTATCCAGTCTCAGAGCCTCAGACTCAAATGCCTCTGGAAGATGGGCAGGTAATTTCACATAATTCCAAAGCCAGTGGTAATTTTATTAGGGAGAGCTAGTGTCCGAAGAGAAAAGGGAAGTACAAGCCCCCGGCTGAAGGCATTCCAGTTCAGATGCTTTTTAAGAGCTCTACCCAACCAAACCCATCTTCTGGATGAAATCAACCCTAGGACCACCAGTTGACCCTCCAGCTACACCAAGCAGACCTCTCAGTGCGGCCCAGGCAGGCAATTCCTCCAAGCTTATGAGGATTAGTTCTTAATAGACTGAAGCCTGAATTCCAAGCAACCAGGCAGGTTCTTCTATAGGGAGATCAATGCTAATGAAGAACACTGTACCTAGGTACAAAGAATGGAATTTAAGCCATCTCAATACAGTTTCATGAATAAAGTTTAAATTTTTCTCATGATGTGCTCTAAGAAAAGCAAAGCAAACAGATTTCCTCAAGGAGAGAGCACTCCCAAATATCTGACTTCCTTTCATCCATGCCATCCTGAAATCCTTGTTTAAGACAACTTCAATCACCAGAGAAGCACTAAAAGTCCTCTTTGGAGCTAATCTGTTCAGCAATGCCCCAGAAGAATGCAGACTGAATAGCAAGTCTAAGCAGATTCCCTGAGACTGGAGCTCTTGAAAGGACAGAGGGACCGTTTTCTTTAACATAAAAGGGAATGGAATACATTTGCTCTATTTTCCACTTTTCTGTTCTGAAACGTGAGAAACACTTTCAATGTGTTCCTTAGGCATCTCAAAAGAATAAACTATTTCTGGCCCCGCACACCCATTGCTCTTCGTGGAAATCATATTACACCCTCCCAGCGATTTCTCAGAAGAAAATCAAAGCTTTCGAGTCCGGAAACATTCAAAATAGTGTCCTTTCCTCAGAGCACACTGGTAGCTGTGTAGCTTCAGCCGCACTGCGGGAGTACGAGTTCATATCCTGCTATTGCTGGGCAGATGACATCACTCTTATTTTCCATAAAGAGTTGCTCCATATTATGCTGTTTGCTGAGCAAAACACACATATGTGAGGACTGTAGATGAAATATGCATGCAATGTGGGCCCAGGCCAACTTCATCTCTTAAAGGAAACAGCGATGGTATTTAAGCGATACTGATAAAATAACATTTTCTCTTCTGAATTTAAAAACAATTCCCAAGCCTGCATGGAATCAGTTCTTCCAAATAGTTTATAAACCTTTTGTTAAGTCCTCTTAACATAATAGTTTAATGTTTGGGAGTCACTAGATCTAACAGAAAATAATAGAGACTGTTTTCTAAGTGCTTATAACCGGCTGGGCACTTACATTTAATTCTCATCATAAGCCTCCTCTAATGGTGACATATTTCCCATTTTAGGGGTGATAAGTATCAAAACTGAGGTTCAAAGAGGTTTAGTAGACGATGCAGTGTTAATACTGGAGCCTGGGCTTCCATCCCTGGCAAATCTGAGAGCAAACCTGGCTCTCCTTCCACCCCTGCTCATCAGAAAACAATGAATATTTGTCTTTCTCTGACCTACATGGGAAAAGAATCTAAAAAAGAGTGCATATATGTATATGTATAGCTGATTCACTTTGCTATGCACCTGAAACTAACACAACATTGTAAATCAACTATACTCTAAAAAAATTTTTTAAACAGAAAGAAAACAATGAATAAGGTGAAAGGCGAATGAGTGTTTTTGATAACACATTTTTGAAATAGGATGACTTGCCAAATCTCTTCTCTCTGGAATGTTTCACAATCTGTTCCCTCGATTTTTTTTTTTTCTTCTTGAAGGCAGGCTGGAGTAATAGAAACAGGCACGTTGAGGCCTTTAGAAGCAAAATAGTATATAAAGTAAAGAAGTGACAGCGACTGCTGTCATTCTGAAAGCACAAACTAAATCTCCACCAGGGTTTGATCATCTTTGAGTTTAAGCTGGAACATAACAGATTTGTGTCGCTGTCAATGCCATTAATTCTGGGATAGGGTTACTAATATCTTTCCTTGTTCTTGTCTGCCTTAAGGCTTTTTCCAAGATACAGGGTGAAAAGAACCACTTCTCTTTAATATTGTTGGGAACTCCAAATGATCTTCTCACCAGCCCCCTTCTCTCCTCTCTCCCACATTTCTAAATCTTCCTAGGTGGCAAACTAAAAGATTGGCTCCTTTTGGCTTTTTTTTTTTTTTTTTTTTTTGCCTTTTAGCAGCTGAATAACATTTGTTTCCCATCTCTCTTTTCTTCCCGACTCCTCCCCTTATCCCCACCCTGGAAAGTTAAGCTTCTTCCAGTGAGGTCTTCTCCAGTAATCCCAGAGGTCTCTTCTTCTCAGTCCAATCAGTACAATCATTATCAAATTGAGAATTTCTCCAGAGCTTAAATTTTGACTCTTTGGGGCTGGGAACAGATAGTGCTAATGATAAAAACAAAAACCACTCTCCCCGCCCACCCAGAGAGCTTCACCAAATCACACTCTCCACTCCTCAGGGGGATCTGCTGATATTACTAGAGTGAAGGATCAATCTAGAGTTGCCCTGGCAACAGTAATCAGCCTTGAGGACCTCCTCCTGGGCTGTTTGGATGCACTGGAGGGAAAAAGGGAATGGGGATGGGGAGCAAAGGTTTGTCCTCACCATATTTTGAGGACTCCCTGGACAGCAGTTCACCGTGTTCACTGGGAGGGGTTCTTGGGGAGCCCACAGCCTGAAGAGGATCTGCTGTGATGAGACTGATTTCACTTAAGGGGCCCTTGAAATATGCATGCACATCCTAAAAGTTTTCAAGAACATTTGTCAGGAGCCAAATTTCCAGGGGGAGTTGGAAATTTATTATTTAACAGCAAACTCTACACTTATCAGTTGCTGAGATCTACACCACTCATTCTAGGATAGAAAATGAAAGAATCTGCTGAAATCCAGGCTGGGAGAGTAAGACTTGGTTGTCAGTGAAGACAAGGAGAAGGCAGGGTTGGTTGTCTAACCCCACCCCCTATGTTGATTCCAGCTTTAGCCCCGCTCCATTTTTAGAGAGTGATCTAAAAATATACTCCTGCATGCCTGTGGCTGTAATGTGTATATAAATTCAAAGCCTCAAAAGAGAGTGATTACACTGAGAAGCACAGATATACCAAAAAGCAGAGCTGGAGGATTCCTTCTACCTTCTGTATCAGGAGACGGCATATGTGCGCATTAAACACACCTAAATGTTGTCAGAGTTGATTTCACGAATAGGTTTTCCGTGTGGAGTAACTTAAAGGACATCAAGGAAGACTGTTTTTCAGGTGTGATCCCATATTGACCTTCCTCTCAGCCTAAAAAGACGTTTTCCACAAAACTAAAACTGTAAGAATAAAATCAAACATGGATTAAGGGTGTTCCATGTACGGGTGGTATGATCAGGCCCCCCAAGATGGCTGTCGCCTTGCTCTCTATCCATCCCCTGCTGGACCAGTGCCTGCTTCACCTGCACCCTACTCCCATGGCTGACCTTCCTCCATACTAGCCCCAACCCCTGCTGGTGATCATTCCAACCTTTAGGTCAGAACATCTCCACCATGATAGCCTGGGAAGGGGTGGTGAGGGGCGGGGTGGGGCGGGGCGCCCCCCTGCAAGTTTCCCTGGTAACCGATGAGCCAACCGGATGTCAATTCCCCCTATAACTGGTAACCCTCCCCCTCCACCCGGGAGCCGCCATGTCTCGCCCGCTGCGTGCTGCGCACGGTGGAGTGTTGCTCTGTGGCGGGAGGGGGAGATGCCACCGTCCTGAGACCTGCAGGAGTTCTTAGGATGGACTGACTGCCAAGTGAGGGTTCTTGGCTTCGCGACGCAGGAAAGAATCCAAGAGCCGGCCAAAGAAAAGTGAAGGCAAGTTTATTTAGAGGGATACACCCTCCATAGGCAGAACGCGGACTGTGTCTGAAACTGAGAGCGGCTCTGGGGCAGGTTTTTATGGGCTAAGTAATTACCTGTGCTAACGAGTGGGAGGAATATTCTTGCTGTTTTGGGGAAGGGTGAGGCTTTCTGAAGAATTGGGCCACTGCCCACTTTTTGGCTTTTTATGGTCCCCCTCGGAACTGTCGTGGCGTAAGGGGGAGTGACGTTGAGTGTCACAGTGAAGGTATAATGAGCTAAAGGTCAACGCCTGGACTCCTCTCAAAGCCACCTTGGTTTCAGCTGGTTCTAGCCGGTCTTATCGCTCTGCCCCTTCTTCATTTACCTGGCGTTTGTGTCCCGCCCCTTTTCCTCCTGCCTCAGCGCCAGGACCTTGCTTCAGAGGTGTAAGAGCCCCCATTCGCGAAACCATTGATGTCTCTGTTGCTGACTCTGGGCTCTTTCTTTGGTCTCAAGGATGCGCAAGGTCAGGGAACATAGGCCTGCTGGGTGCAGCCCAACAATCGGCGGAGCACCCAGGAGATCAAGGAAACTCCCGAGAGCCCCGAGATGTTGGGAAATGGGGACGAGGAATGGAGAGTGTTCCGGGGGCGTCCGCTAACACGTGGGTCCTGAAAGTAGTGGGAGAAATCCTGTGGTGTCTGCCCTTGACGAATGGGAGCAACCAAGAGAGTACGGAGAACTCGTAGACGCCCCTGAGGCTGGTGCAGAGATACTGACCGCCACTGCTGCGGGGAAAAACAGGCCAGTGGCCACAGCTGTGGGCTGGCCGTTGCTTTTTTTTTTTTTAACATCTTTATTGGAGTATAATAGCTTTCCAGTGGTGTGTTAGTTTCTGCTTTATACCAAAGTGAATCAGCTATACATATACCCCCATATCTCCTCCCTCTTGGGTCTCCCTCCCTCCCACCCTCCCGATCCCAGACCTACTAGAGAATGGACTTGGCCCTTGCTTTTTATATTAAGAAAAGCCACAGAAGCCGAGCTAACAGCTGAGGCGAAGGTTAAATTGAATGCTGATTCATGTTCCTCTGAAAGTGAGGCATGTGTATGTGAGTGAATGATACGGATCATTGTCTATTACTGTTATTTGTTTACACTCACTTGGCTATTTAGAAACTTAAAAATCCCCGAAAATGGCCCAAAATGGGAATCTTTTGACATTCTGAAACTGGTTTTTGCGTATACCCTTAGAGGAAGTTAGCTTTCTAGAAGGAATTGGTATTTCTCTTCCTGTGCCTTTGAGATATAAATGATCTACCTGGGCTCTCAGGAACTTTAATGTAATCCCTGAGAATAAAGGGGGGGGGGGAAGAGGCCTTTTAAACTCTAGAAGGACAACTGTGAGATCTCTGTGTCTATATACATATATGTATGTCCACGTGCACCTTATAAATATGAGGTGTCTCTGCCTCCATATGGCATTGCCAAGATTGGTCTGTGGATGAGCTCTGTTTAATTGACTTAAAAGAAATTACACGCTTATATGAATTCTCAGAAAGCTCCAGAGTTTGTCCATATCCTGGTGAATGACTGACCTTAGTATTGTAGGTATCTTTCTCTCGATGCTCTTTAGCTGCTGGCGTCTGTATTGTATTTGCGGTGTCTGTTTGCAGTGCCCCGCTATGTAGCTGACCCCAGGGATATCATGGAAGAGGGGTGGGCCAAGACTGTAAGGGTTGTGCGGGGTATGTAGGAGTGCAGTGTCTGGTCAGGGCCCCCAAGATGACTGTCGCCTTGCTCTCTGTCCATCCCCTGCTGGACCAGTATCCGCTTCACCTGCACCCTACTCACATGGCTGACCTTCCTACATACTAGCCCCAACCCCAGCTGGCGATTGTTCTGACCTTTAGCACAGAACATCTCCATCATGATAGCTTATCAAAGGAGTGATGAGGGGTGGGCCCCTCTGCTGGTTTCCCTGGAAACTGATGAGCCCATCTGATGTCAATTCTCCCTGTAACTGGTAACCTCCCCTTCCCTCTGGGAGCAAAGACTGCCGCCATGTCCTGCCTGGAATGTGTGTGTGTGTGTGTATATATATATATATATATATATATATATATTCTTTAATATAGTGGAATACTACTCAGCCTTAAAAAATAAATAGAAAATCCTGTGACTTACAACCACATGGCTGAACCTGGTAGATGTTATGCTAAGTGAAATAAACCAGCCACAGAAAGACACATTTTGCTTATCTCATTTATATGTGGAGTCTAAAATAGCCATACTCATAGCATCAGAGAGTAAAAGGGTACTTGCTAGAGGCTAGCGGATGGAGGAAATGGGGAGATTTTGGTCATAGGGTACAAAGTTTCAGTTACACAGGATGAATAAGTTCTGGAGATCTAAAGTACAGCATGGTGACTATAGTTAATGATTCTGTATTGTATACTTCCAATTTGACAAAAGTGAATCTTGTGTTCTCACCACACATTAAAAAAAAATAGTAACTATTTTTTGAGGTGATGGATATGTCCATTAGCTTTATTGTGGTGATCATTTCATGATGTATTGGTATATGAAAACATCACATTGTATACCTGGAATATATACAAGTTTTATTTGTCAATTGAACCATAAGAAGCTGGGGGAAAAAAAAACTTGGGTATGCTTTGGCCCCGGGGAACATTAACTCTGGTGCTTGGGGTAATAATAGAGGTTGAGAGAAGTGGGGTTGTATAGCTAACCAAAATGTAGCGTGAAGGCCCTGGGCTCTGAGAACAGAGGAAGGGAGGGTTCAAGGATTGGTAAAGGGCAGCAGTCAGCAAACATATTCTGTAAAGAGCCAGATAGTAAATATTTTCCACCCTACAGACCATATGGTTTCTGTTGCAACTACTCAACTCTGCTGCAGTAGCACAGAAGCCCCCATAGAGACAGTGAGTGAGTGAGTGATCATGGCTGTGTTTCAGTGAAATTTTATGGATTCCATAATGTGAATTCTACATAATTTTCACATGTCATGAAATATCATTCCTCTTTTGATTTTTTTCAACTACTCCACATTTAATAAACATTCGCAACATGGGCTATAGAAAAACACACAGCAAGCCAAATTTCACCCATGAGCCATAGTTTGTCCACTGCTAGTGTAGGTCATGGAAAGTCAGCAGAAGTCTCTTCCTCACAGGGAGAGACTACCCAGGGCTACCATGAAGACCTGACCTTTCAGGATCCAGTCAACTTCCAGGTACTTTGGAAGGAAATGAATGTGTGTTTTTGGTCCCACTCCTACGTGCCAGGGCCTGAGCTTCATATACTTCGTCTTTGTTTAGCCTCTCCAAACTCCTGGGAGGTGGTGATATTACTCATTGCTTGTATTACAGCTGAAAAAGCCTTTGCCAGGATAACGACAGCCAGTAAGTGATAGGACTCTGGTCAGCAGTGTTGGCTGGCTCCAAAGCCCTTTCTCTGTTCATTGCACCCCACAGCCTAGCAGGACCAGAACTTGATCCAGGCAGGTCTTGACTTCATATTTATATTAGAACAGGTCACTCTTGTCTCACTGACAGAGGAATAAAACTTTGGTGGAGCTGGCAGGTACGTAGCGATTTCTCATCCAACTCTTATTTTGCTGGACAAGTAGATGGCTTAGTAATGCTAGGCTTGAGGTGAGATATGAAAATGAATAGCAAAAATAGACTCCCATAGGGGTAATTCAAAGGACTCCCAGCTAGGGGTAATTTTGCCACCTAGGAGACGTTTGATTATGTTTAGAGATACATTTGGTTGTCACAGATGGGGAAGGAGATGCTGCTGGAATCTAGCAGATAAAAGCCAGGGATGCTGTAAGATATCCTACAAGGCGCAGGAGAAACCACCACAAAAAATAATCATCTGGCCCCAAATATTAACAATGCTGCTGTTGAGAAATCCCACCTAGGGGTTCAGTATTTCTGCCATCCCTAAGGCTCAGCCCCCATCACATCAAGTTTCTACTTTAAAAAAATCATTTTTGTGGCCCATGAGATAGCCTAAACATTTTTAAGATGATCTGTTTCCCTTTCCCCAGCCCAAAATACACCCGAGCCAATTACCAAGCGAGCCAATTACCAAACGCTGTGCTCTAGCCACACCTGATTGCTTGAATTTCCCTGAAAATACCTGCTGCTTTTCTACACCTTCACCTTTGTTCAGGTGTTCTCTCTGCCTGGAACATCCTTCAGCCTATTCTCAATTACTGAAATTCTTCTCATTTTCCCAACTCTAGCTCAAATTTCACCTCCTCCTTTAAGCCATCAGTTGGATGTCCCTCTCTGATTTCCCCACAGTACTAACACTACAGCAGTGAAGAGAATCTAAGCTTGTACAGAACTCACTGGTTTTTCCCACTTGAACTCCCAACACTAGTCACATTTAATATTTTCCTTGAGTTCACGGGTGTCTCTGATCATATCTGTTTCCTCTAAGTGCTTAACACCATGCCAGGCAGAGGGAAGGCACTGGATAAATCAGGAATGTTAAGTTGAATACACTTTGTTTGGAACAATGAAGAGAAAGGCAAGGAAGAAGACTAAAGATTGATTCAAGAAACAAACTATCATATGCTTTTAACATTTCCAAAATCTGTTCTACGAACCAACTTCCCATCTACCATTTAAAAGGAAACACTTTTTGTTTCCATACATTCAAGTCCCCCAGGAACTGGAAGGGAGAACCAGTATAGATAAGGACTCACCAGGCTGAGTAGAATGAGAACTGTTGCTACTCATCCCTCTCCACCTTGAGTAATCTGCACTTGCTAGGGAGTCAAGGAGGCAAGCAGGGGAATTCTAATCACCCAGAAAAGGGCAGGATTTGTCCTTCTGTGTGAAGGACCAGGAAAGACTTCCCAAGTGGTCATCTCCATTGGTCTATGGGGGCATTATCTCTGATACAAAGAAAATACTTTTAGTGGGTAAATTTTCCCCATATACGTGTTGGTAATTCTAGTGTCAGATCAACCTTGGCAATAGTAGCAGCTTATTCTTGGACGAGCAACTCACCATCTTTGAGCCTCAATTTCTTTAACTACCAAATGGAGATACAAATATTAATGTTGTCGCTAGGAATACATAGTATTAATAAAAAGCAGCATAATGTCTGAAAGTAGGGGCTTGATAAATGGCAGTTGTTTCCATTTTGAATAAGATGTCTCTGCCCCGATTGAGAGACGTTAATGGTGAAATCATCCAAGTTATTAAGCCAGTTATTGCCAATGCATTCCTATGAAACCTTTTGGAAGCTGAAGTGCTTAAAGCAAAGAAGCAATTACCTTAGGACACACCTTGTTAACAGATGCACAAAGTAAATTGAGATTAAAGCACAGATGCTCACAGACCCAGTTAAAAGTTATGGCGACTTGATGCTAAGAGTCATTCCTGGGAAAGGAGCTTGGTGGTGCCACTCTCCCTGATTGGGGTACATGCCTCTATAACAGCTGCTGCAAAACAAATGCTGACCACTATTTTTACTTTTCACCTTTTTTCTTAAAAGCAAAATCCTCTTTAAATTTGGTTTGGTTAGCCAAAATAGGTACTGCTGTAGGTCTTTGTAAAAGTGAACTTTGAAAAGCAGGGGATATCTATTTCTTAAGCCTCCACAGAGAGCCCAAGAGTGAGCTGAATAGTTAGAAAGTGGGATTTCATCTCTGCCTTTAGGGATCTAGTGGTCTGGTAGAATATGATTCAAGCATAATGAAAGACTTTGTTTGAAGTAAATGTAAATTTTTGTGTTACAAACATCTAGTACTTTAGGTTTTAAAAAAAGAATGAGGTCAAATGAAGCAGAGACCAACAGAGCAAGCTTTAGGGAAGAAATGCCAGTGCCTGTGCCCTGAAGGGTGAGGGGGGTCTGGATAGGTGGGGAAGGGAAAGAGAAATATGCTTATTTTTAAACAGTCATTAAATGAGAAATGACCCACAGAATAGCCTCACCTTGAAGGAAGCCGAAGTCATATTTAGTTTCTCAGAGAGAAAGCTGAAGTTCCCAAAGCATTTCGAAATGAGAATTGGTTGCTGTACCTCTTTATGATCCAACTACTTCCAGGTATGATTCCATTAAGTACCTTTTAAAGATGTCTGCTCTCACTCTCAGAAGCTCTGGGAAAGGACTCTTTGTGGTTTGACATTCCTTTTCATTTACTCTGGAGGAAAACTCATCATGAAAATTTCCATATGCTGATCTTCTCCTATACAGATTTATGTCAACAGTTTCCTTTTTAACAATTTTCAAAACACATGCTCTTTCCCAAGTCATTTCCCCTAGAAGTAATGCAGCAATAGCATGATTCATGGATTACGGGGACTGTGCAAAGTTATACAAGCAGGTGTGACATTTCTACTTGGTAAAAGTCATTGTCCCAGTACATATCAAGTGGCAAGATTCACCCACTGGCTTGAGGTTCTTCTGTTGTAGTCAGTGATAAACTTATCCATACTGTAGCAGGCTCTTGGTTTTATTAAGAGATTGTCATAATACCAATTTGTAATATAAGATTTATCCCAATGTAAAAATGACATAGGAATAGAAATGAGAAGCAATCGATAAATACAAAGTCATAAGATTGGAAGCTCTTAATTACCGTATCCTCCCAATAATTGTGTGAAATTGGAAACAAGAAGTAAAAAATAAGTAACATGAGAATATTTAAGGTTTACAAATAACAAAACAGGTATCTCCTAAAGATCCATTACAAGCTTTTTGTGTTGAGATATTTCCATCCTCTTAAAGACTGAATTTGAGTTTTGGAATGTACATACATTAATAGTTTTGAATAGTTTAGAAAATGTGTTTTAGAATGTACATTATGGTAGGCCAAAGAAGAGAGAGCATTAACCTAAAGTAGTGAATTACCCAAGTTCATACTTCCAAAAAGCCATAGTAAAATGTCCCCTCATTCTGAGTGCTTTTTATACTGGCCAAATACACATTTCCTGGGGAGACACTTTCCTAGGCAGTCCCACATCCTTATAGCTTCAGACCAGAAAAGGTACATATTGGAAAGGGAACTCGACCAATGTCAGAAGATGAGGATCTCAGTCCGTTACCTACCATTAGGGCATCATTGTCCTTCTGCCCCACTTTCATCCTTGAAATGAGGATGTGACTAGAGAAACTTTGTCTCACCATCACTGTCTTCTAGTCTAAATTAAAAAGAATCAATGAAAATGAACAATGGCCAGCATACAAGGAGTATTCTTTATGTGTTAGGCATCATGACAAGCACTTCCCATGCATTTTCTGACTCAACACATAGAGCTGTTGGCCAGGATAAATGAGTTTCTACATGGAAAGCACAGAACACAGTGCCTAGTATATAGACCTCTGAACTTAAAAAGATAAAAAGAAAAGAAGGGAGAGAAATAAACTCTATTTGTCAGATACTATTATTTTCCCCATTTTAAATGAGAGGACCCTAAGGTTGTAGAGAGGTGAGATAATCTGCCCGAGGTCACCCAAGCGACATTGTGAATCCATGACAAATCCCTCAAATCCAAAGTCCAGATCTAATTGGTGTTTATAAATCTAAAAATGTGAAAGTTGTACAACCGTGGAGCAAAGACATCCGTACTTTTTTCAACAAAATTATGAGGTGTCAAAGTTTTAAAAAGTACTGTTTTTTGGTGATGCAAGTGCAAAGAGAACTAGCAGTAATGGTAAGCTAAGACTTAACCAGAGGTATACATGGGATCAGAATTTACAAGATGGATGTGTTTCAGGTTCATGCATTACTGAGTAGTGCATTACATTTAAAGTTTGTTTCACATTTCATGTACTTCCCAGAACAGAAATATAGAATATCATAACTTGGGTTTGTTATGTTTATATTCTTATTGAAACTTCTAATAAAGTTGTGTTTCACTATTAAAAAATGGCCACAGTTCTGATTTCGCAAAAGATGGGCTTCCTTCCTTGTTTTATTTTTTCATCCACTTGTTATTCCACTTACTTGTTCAAAGGCACATCGGTTGACCAAAGCTCTATTGATACTCAGAAGAGGAAGGGGTTATTTTGCTGGAGAATTAAGGAAGTCTTTTCAGAAGGATTACAGGCTGAATACAGGGTGGATGAATGAGAAGCAGTTCGCTGGTTATCTGAGGGAGAAGGGAGTCAGTGATCAGGCATCCCAGGCAGAGGATTCCTCTACAAGGAACAACAGAAGATGGTCTTTTTGAGACGGTGAGAAGTTCAGGGAGTGGTTGCAGGCTGTTGGAGGGGTCAAGAGGTTTTTTTGCTGTTTAGAAGTGGGAGAAGGTCATTGCTAGATGACAGTAGTCAGTTTTGAGCCACATACCAAAGGGTTTGAGTTGAGTGGGTAATTTACATTAGAAAGCAAATTGAAAGGGATTTGGAAAGGAAAGCTGTAGTCATTCCACTGGGTGCAGACAAGAGGGGTTCAGACTAGTTTCCTGGTTATAAGAAAATGGGACCATTTTATACTCTGAAAATTTATTTCAGTCATAAGCCCTCTTACTTTTATATCTCCTTACACTTTGAAAAAACAATTTCATGAACATCCCTGCTCTAAAATTCAGGAACCATAAGGATTTAGGTCAATGATCTTTGAAATTTCCCTGTAGTGTAATATTGACTACCCTGCCTGCAGCCATCTGCTGTATCTGTGGCCAGAAATACTATTCCAGTTTCCTTCTCCTGCTGCACCACAACCTGATGGCAGCTCTTCTTTCTCCTATGTACATCAAATCCAGAAGAAGAACACCTCTTTTAGGCTGCCTTTCTTTTCTTTTTTTTAAACATCTTTATTGGAGTATAACTGCTTTACAATGGTGTGTTAGTTTCTGCTTTATAACAAAGTGAATCAGCTATACATATACATATATCCCCATATCTCCTCCCTCTTGCGTCTCCCTCCCAACCTCCCTATCCCAACCCTCTAGGTGGTTACAGAGCACCTAGCTGATCTCCCTATGCTATGTGGCTGCTTCCCACTAGCTAGCTATTGCCTTTCTTAATTCTTCCATTCTTGCTCCCTCCGTCCTCTCCTTCTTTCTTTTCACTCACGTTTCTCCCTTCATTCTCTCCTTCCCTCCTTCCTCCCATCTTTCCTTCTTCTTTTTTTCCTTTAAGAAACATTTAATGGGAGCCTTCTATGGGGCAAAGGCTGCATTATACAACTCAGGTTAACTGATAAATAACGGCATAATTTTGTCCCTAAAGTCATCATTGTACGGTGGGGAAGAAAAATGAGTTTATAATTTTCAATTAACCTATAATACAGGGCAGTATAAAATTACTTTTTTTTAAAAAATTTTTTTGACATTTACTCTATGAGGATCCATAGATCTTATATTGCCAGAAATGTCTATCATGGTATTGCATACCTTATCAAGCATACACCTAAATCTTTTTCAGTGTCTTCATTGAAATCACACTCATTCCGTGTCCTACTTCCTCATATCTGTGACTCCTTAGCTAAGGGACAGTTGGACAGAATATTTTCTCTGATTATGGTATGTTTGCAGATTTTAGATTTCCTGTTCTAGTGTCCCAATGACTTCAAAACACTAGTCTTCATTTTTTTTTTTTTTAAGTTGGTTACTATCCAAAGAACACATTTAATGTCAGGCAGACGTAATCACTCTCATTTTCTGGATCAGAAACCTAGAGAAATAAAATGACTTTCCCAGGGTTTTTCATTCCTATTCTAGCTATCTCCTCTGCGTGCTCCTAAACTATCTTTGGCTTATATTTCAAAACTGGCTTTTACAGGTGATTTTTAGAAAAGTAAATTTCTGAAGAACATACAATATTCTTTAGATAGGACAAAAAAAATGCAAACAAGAGATGGGACTTTTTTCTTAATTTCTTTCTTGGATGGTTTGTTGTTAGTATATAGGGATGCAAGAGATTTCTCTGTATTAATTTTGTATCCTGCAACTTTACCAAATTCATTGAGCTCTAGTAGTTTTCTAGTAGCATCTTTAGGATTTTTATGTATACTATCATGTCATCTGCAAACAATGACAGGTTTACTTCTTTTCCAGTTTGGATTCTTTTTATTTCTTTTTCTTCTCTGATTGCTGTGGCTAGGACTTCCAAAACTATGTTGAATAAAAGTGGCAAGAGTGGACACCCTTCTCTTGTTCCTGATCTTAGAGGAAATGCTTTCAGTTTTTTACCATTGAGAATGATGTTTGCTGTGGGTTTGTCACATATGGCCTTTATTATGTTGAGGTAGGTTCCCTCTATGCCCACTTTCTGGAGAGTTTTTTTTATCATAAATGGTGTTGAATTTTGTCAAAAGCTTTTTCTGCATCTATTGAGATAATCATATGGTTTTTATTCTTCAGTTTGTTAATGTGGTGTATCACATTGATTGATTTATGTACATTGAAGAATCCTTGCATCACTGGGATAAATCCCACTTGATCATGATCCTTTTTACTGTATTGATCCTTTTACTGTATTGTTGGATTTGGATTGCTAGTCTTTTGTTGAGGATTTTTGAGTCTGTGTTCATCAGTGATATTGGCCTGTAATTTTCTTCTTTTGTAGTATCTTTGGTTTTGGTATCAGGGTGATGGTGGACTCATAGAATGAGTTTGGGAGTGTTCCTTCCTCTGCAGTTTTTTGGAATAGTTTCAGAAAGATAGGTGTTAACTCTTCTCTAAATGTTTGGTAGAATTTGCCTGTGAAGCCCTCTGGTCCTGGACTTTTGTTTGTTGGTAGTTTTTAAATCACAGTTTCAGGTTTAGTACTTATGATTGGCCTGTTCATGTTTTCTATTTCTTCCTGGTTCAGTCTTAGGAGATTGTACCTTTCTAAGAATTTGTCCATTTCTTCTAGGTTGTTCATTTTATTGGCATATAGTTGCTTGTAGTAGTCTCTTTTAATCCTTTGTATTTCTGTGGTGTCAGTTGTAACTTCTCCTTTTTCATTTCTAAGTTTATTGATTTGAGTCCTCTTCCTTTTTTTTCTTGATTAATCTGGTGAAAGGTTTATCAATTTTGTTTGTTTTCAGAGAGCCAGGTTTTAGTTTCATTGATCTTTCCTATTGTCTTCTTCATCTCTATTTCATTTATTAATGCTCTGATCTTTACAATTTCTTTCTTTCTAATAACTTTGGATTTTATTTGTTTTTCTTTCTCAAGTTGCTTTAGGTGTAAGTTTAGGTTGTTTATTTGAGATTTTTCTTGTTTCCTGAGGTAAGATTGTATTACAGTAAACTTCCCTCTTAGAACTGCTTTTGCTGCATTCCATAGGTTTTGGATCATTGTGCTTTCATTTTCATTTGTCTCTGTGTATTTTTAGATTTCCTCTTTGATTTCTTCAGTGATCCATTGGTTGTTTAGTAGCATATTGTTTAGCCTCCACATGTTTGTGTTTTTTCCAGTTTTTTTCTTTTAGTTGATTTCCAATCTCATAGCATTGTGGTTGGAAAAGATGCTTGATATTATTTAAATTTTCTTAAATTTACCAAGGCTTGCTTTGTGGCCCAGCATGTGATCTATCCTAGTGAATGCTCCATGTGAACTTGAGAAGAATGTGTATTCTGCTGCTTTTGGATAGAATGCTGTATAAATATCAATTCTTTTTGGTCTAATGTGTCATTTAAGGCCTGTGTTTCCTTATTGATTTTCTGTCTGGATGATCTGTCCATTGATGTAAGTGGGCTGTTAAAGTCCCCCTCTATTATTGTGTTACTGTCAGTTTCTCCTTTTATAGCTGTTAGCATGTGCCTTATATATTGAGGTGCTCCTATGTTTAGTTCATATATACTTGCATTTGTTATATCTTCTTCTTGGATTGATCCCTTGATCATTATGTAGTGTCCTTCTTTGTTCCTTATAACAGCCTTTATTTTAAAGTCATTTTGTCTGATGAGTATTTTGAAACAGGTGTTGCCTTATTCATCTTTGTAGGTCAAGCACCTGACATAATTTTAGGTACACAGTTGGCAGTCTCCAAAAAAATAAATAGAAGCAATTCCTAGATTCATAATTATTGGGTCAAAGACTATGAATGGCTTCTTAGCTCATAATATTAGTTCCCCTGCTATTTACCTAAGGAGTTATATGGCTTTCCATGACATAAGCAGTGTACAAGTTTCATCACAGTAAGGCAGTCCTGACTGTTAACTTTTTTTAAATAATTTCATCACTGTTAATAAAAGTAGTTGCCCTTGTCTAGAAGTCTTTCATTTCTAATGAGGTTATTTTTTCTTAAAATTTTAATTTTTTCTTGTTGACTCATTTTTCTTTGTAAAAATCATCTCTTTTTAAGCAAGAATTTCCTTAAAGTGCTTTCCATTGAGAAAATCTTTTCTGTCAAGAAGAGGGGGGAAAAGAAGGAGGAATAGGAAGAGCAGGAGGAAGAGGAGGAAAAGGGGGAAGAGGAGGAAGAAAGGGGAGAAGAAGAATACAAGCCCAACTTCTGCCCTTCATGGAGTACATTTTAAATGTGTTCCATTCAGGGATGCCATCTTAACTAGACCCAAGGGCATGAAATTTAAAAGCATATCAAGTTCACCTTTTCAAAGGAGATGTTGTTAAGTGAAGTTAGGATATTCATGTATATTCAGAACTCTTAAACGTTGCTCCCAGCATCAAATGCTAAAATACTGTACAGCACATAAGCATCTTTGTTCTGCTGAAAGTGATATCACGTGGGTCAAAATGTCTCTGTGGCAAACTGTTCCAGGAACTAACAAGGACTACAGTTCCAGAAGCTAAAATCAAGGGCCTTTGCTGTGAAACAGCATGGGGTTTCCATTTGTTTACATGTATTCTTAATTTTACAATTTATTCTAACTACTTATAAGGAGATTTAGAGAATGTAATTAGGCAATGAAGCTTAAATGTACATCAGCTTTGTTCTTTATAAGAATAAAACTTCTATAAGAGGAGGGAAACAAACATCTGTTGAAAATGCCCCTTTATAACAATCATCAACAGGAAGACACTGGAACTCACCAAAAAAGATACCTCACGTCCAAAGACAAAGGAGAAGCCACAATGAGATTGTAGGAGGGGTGCAATCACAATAAAATCAAATCCCATAACTGCTAGGTGGGTGATACAAAAACTGGAGAACAATTATACCACAGAGGTCCACCCACTGGAGTGAGGGTTCTGAGCCCCACGTCAGGCTTCCCAAACTGGGGGTCTGGCAATGGAAGGAGGAATTCCCAGAGAATCAGACTTTGAAGGCTAGAGGGATGTGATTGCAAGACTTCAACAGGACTGGGGGAAGCAGACTCCACTCTCGGAGGGCACACACAAAGTAGTGTGTGCATCAGGACCCAGGGGGAAGGAGCAGTGACCCCATAGGAGACTGAACCAGAACTACTTGATAGTGTTTGAGGGTCTTCTGCAGAGGTGGGAGGTGGCTGTGGCCCACCACAGGGACAAGGACACTGGCAGCAGAAGTTCTGGGAAGTTCTCCTTGGCATGAGCCCTCCTGGAGTCCGCCATTAGCCCCACCTAAGAGCCTGTAGGCTCTAATGCTTGGTTTCTTCAGGCCAAACAACCAACAGGGAGGGAACTCAGCCCCACCCATCTGCAGGCAAACGGGTTAAAGTTTTACTGAGCTCTGCCCACCGGAGCAACATTCAGCTCTACCCACCAACAGTCCCCCCCATCAGGAAGCTTGCACAAGCCTCTTAGATAGCCTCATCCACCAGAGGACAGACAGCAGAAGCAGGAAGAACTACAATCCTGCAGCCTGTGGAACAAAAACCACATTCACAGAAAGATAGACAAGATGAAAAGGCAGAGGACTATGTACCAGATGAAGGAACAAGATAAAACCCCAGAAAAACAACTAAATGAAGTGGAGATAGGCAACCTTCCAGAAAAAAAATTCAGAATAATGACACTGAAGATGATCCAGGACCTCAGAAATAGAATGGAAGCAAAGATTGAGAAGATGCAGGAAGTGTTTAACAAAGACCTAGAAGAATTAAAGAACAAACAAACAGAGATGAACATACAATAACTGAAATGAAAAATACACTAGAAGGAATCAATAGCAGAATAACTGAGGCAGAAGAACGGATAAGTGACCTGAAGACAGAATGGTGGAATTCACTGCCACGGAACAGAAAAAAGAATGAAAAGAAATGAAGACAGCCTAAGAGACCTCTGGGACAGCATTAAATGCACCAACATTCACATTATAGAGGTCCCAGAAGGAGAAGAGAGAGAGAAAGAACCCGAGAAAATATTTGCAAAGATTATAGTTGAAAACTTCCCTAGCATGGGAAAGGAAATAGCCACCCAAGTCCAGGAAGTGCAGAGAGTCCAAGGCAGGATCAACCCAAGGAGCAACACGCCGAGACACATAGTAATCAAACTGACAAATATTAAAGACAAAGAAAAATTATTAAAAGCAACAAGGGATAGATGACAAATAACATACAAGGGAACTCCCCTAAGGTTAACAGCTGATTTCTCAGCAGAAACTGTACAAGCCAGAAGGGAGTGGCACAATATATTTAAAGCAATGAAAGGGAAGAACCTACAGCCAGTATTACTCTACCCAGCAAGGATCTCATTCAGATTTGATGGAGAAATCAAAAGCTCTACAGACAAGCAAAAGCTAAGAGAATTCAGCACCACCAAAAAAGCTCTACCACAAATCTGAAAGGAACTACTCTAAGTGGGAGAAACAAGAGAAAAAAGGACCTACAAAAACAAACCCAAAACAATTAAGAAAATGGTAATAGGAACATACATATTGATAGTTACCTTAAATGTGAATGGATTAAATGCTCCATCCAAAAGACACAGGGTCGCTGAATGGATACAAAAATAAGACCCGTATATATGCTGTCTACAAGAGACCCACTTCAGACCTAGGGACACATACAGACTGAAAGTGAGGGGATGGAAAAAGATATTCCATGCAAATGGAAATCAAAAGCTGGAGTAGCAATACTCATATCAGATAAAATAGACTTTAAAATAAAGAATGTTACAAGAGACAAGGAAGGATGGACACCACATAATGATCAAGGTATCAATCCAAGAATAAAATATAACAATTATGAATATGTATGCACCCAACATAGGAGCACCTCAATGCATAAGGCAAATGCTAACAGCTATAAATGAGGAAATCGACAGTAACACAGTAATAGTGGGGGACTTTCAAACCTCACTTACACCAATGGACAGATCATCCAGACAGAAAATTAATAAGAAAACACAAGCTTTAAATGACACTATAGACCAGATAGATTTAATTGATATTTATAGGACATCCCATCCCAAAACAGCAGATTACACTTTCTTCTCAAGTGTACACGGAACATTCTCCAGGATATATCACATCTTGGGTCACAAATAAAGCCTCAGTAAATTTAAGAAAATTAGAATCATATCAAGCATCTTTTCTGACCACAACACTATGTGATTAGAAATCAATTGCAGGGAAAAAACATAAAAAACACAAACACATGGAGGCTAAACAATACATTACTAAATAACCAAATATGTTACTAAATAACCACTGAAGAAATAAGAGTACGTCAAAAAATTCCTAGAGACAAATGACAATGAGAACAGTATGATCCAAAACCTATGGGATGCAGCAAAGGCAGTTCTAAGAGGGAAGTTTATAGCAATACAATCCTACCTCAAGAAACAAGAAAAATCTCAAATAAACAATGTAACCTCGCACCTAAAGCAATTAGAGAAAGAACAAAAAACCCGAAAGTTAGCAGAGGGAAAGAAATCATAAAGATCAGATCAGAAATAAATGAAAAAGAAATGAAGGAAATGATAGCAAAGATCAATAAAACTAACAGCTGGTTCTTTGAGAAGATAAACAAAATTGATAAACCTTTAGCCAGACTCATCAAGAAAAAGAGGGAGAGGATTCAAATCAATGAAATTAGAATTGAAAAAGAAGTTACAACAGACACCACTGAAATACAAAGCATCATAAGAGACTACAACAAGCAACTCTATGCCAATAAAATGGACAAACTGGAAGAAATGGACAAATTCTTAGAAAGGTATAACCTTCCAAGACTGAACCAGGAAGAAACAGAAAATATGAACAGACCAGTCACAAGTAATGAAATTGAAACTGTGATTAAAAATATTCCAACAAACAAAAGTATAGGACCAGATGGCTTCACAGGTGAATTCTATCAAACAGTAAGAAGAGTTAACATCTATCCTTCTCAAACTCTTCCAAAAGATTGCAGAGGAAGGAACACTCCCAAACGCATTCTACGAGGCCACCATCAACCTGATACTGAAACCAGACAAAGACACTACAAAAAAAAAAAAAAAATTACAGACCAATATCAGTGATGAACATAGACTCAAAAATCCTCAGCAAAATACTAGCAAATAGAATCCAACAACACATTAAAAAGATCATACACCATGATCAAGTGGGATTTATCCCAGGTATGCAAGGATTCTTCAATATATGCAAATCAATTAGTGTGATACACCATATTAACAAATTGAAGAATAAAAATCATATGATCATCTCATTAGATGCAGAAAAAGCTTTTGACAAAATTCATCACCCATTTATGATAAAAACCCTCCAGAAAGTGGGCATACAGGGAACCTACCTCAGCATAATAAAGGCCATATACGACAAACCCACAGCAAACATCATTCTCAATGGTGAAAAACTGAAAGCATTTCATCTAAGATCAGGAACAAGACAAGGATGTCCACTCTTGCCACTTTTATTCTACATAGTTTTGGAAGTCCTAGCCACAGCAATCAGAGAAGAAAAAAATAAAAGCAATACAGATTGGAAAAGTGGTAGTAAAACTGTCACTGTTTGCAGATGACATGATACTATACGTAGAGAATCTTAAAGATGCCACCAGAAAACTACTAGAGCTAATCAATGAATTTGGTAAAGTAGCAGGATACAAAATTAATGCACAGAAATCTCTTGCATTCTTATACACTAACAACGAAAGATCTGAAAGAGAAATTAAGGAAACAATCCCATTCTCCATTGCAACAAAAAGAATAAAAAACCTAGGAATAAACCTACCTAAGGAGGTAAAAGACCTGTACTCAGAACACTGTAAGACACTGATGAAAGAAATTAAAGATGACATAAACAGATGGAGAGATATATCATGTTCTTGGATTGGAAGAATCAATATTGTGAAAATGACTATACTACCCAAAGCAATCTACAGATTCAGTGCAATCCCTATCAAGTTACCAATGGCATTTTTTACAGAACTAGAACAAAAAATCTTAAAATTTGTATGGAGACACAAAAGACCCCAAATAGCCAAAGCAATCTTGAGGGAAAAAAAACGGAGCTGGAGGAATCAGATTCCCTGACTTCAGACTGTACTACAGAGCTGCAGTAATCAAGACAGTATGGTACTGGCACAAAACAAGAAATATAGATCAATGGAACAGGATAGAAAGCCCAGAGATAAACCCATGCACCTATGGTCAACTAATCTATGACAAAGGAGGCAATGATATACAGTGGAGAAAAGACAGTCTCTTCAGTAAGTGGTGCTGGGAAAACTGGAGCAGCTACATGTAAAAGAATGAAATTAGCACACTCCCTAACACCACACACAAAAATAAACTCGAAATGGATTAAAGACCTAAATGTAAGACCGGACACTATAAAACTCTTAGAGGAAATCATAGGAAGAACACTCTGACATATATCACAGCAAGATCTTTTATGACCCCCCTGTAGAGTAATGGAAATAAAAACAAAAATAAACAAATGGGACCTAATGAAACTTAAAAGCTTTTGCACAGCAAAGGAAACTATAAAGAAGATGAAAAGATGACCCTCAGAATGGGAGAAAATATTTGCAAATGAATCAACGGACAAAGGATTAATCTCCAAAATATATAAACAGCACATGCAAATCAATATGAAAAAAACAACTCAATTAAAAAATGGACAGGGTCTTCCTTGGCGGTGCAGTGGTTGAGAATCTGCCTGCCAATGCAGGGCACACGGGTTCGAGCCCTGGTCTGGGAAGATCCCACATGCCGCGGAGCGACTAGGCCCGTGAGCCACAACTACTGAGCCTGTGCGTCTGGAGCCTGTGCTCCGCAACAAGAGAGGCCGCAATAGTGAGAGGCCCGTGCACCGCGATGAAGAGTAGCCCCCACTTGCCACAACTAGAGAAAGCCCTCGCACAGAAACAGGGACCCAACACTGCCATAAATAAATAAATAAATAAAATTAAAAAAACAAAATGGACAGAAGACCTAAATAGACATTTCTCCATAGAAGACATATAGATGGCCAAGAGGCACATGAAAAGCTGCTCAGCATCACTAATTATTAGAGAAATGCAAATCAAAACTACAGTGAGGTATCACCTCACACTGGTTAGAATGGGCATCATCAGAAAGTCTACAACAAATGCTGGAGAGGGTGCGGAGAAAAGGGCACCTTCTTGCACTGTTGGTGGGAATGTAAATTGATACAGCCACTATGGAGAACAGTATGGAGATTCCTTAAAAAACTAAAAATAGAATTATCGTATGACCCAGCAATCCTACTACTGGGCATATACCCTGAGAAAACCATATTTGAAAAAGACACGTGTACCCCAATGTTCATTGCAGCCCTATTTACAATAGCCAGGTCATGGAAGCAACCTAAATGCCCATCGACAGACGAATGGATAAAGAGGATGTGGTACATATATACAATGGAACATTACTCGGCCATAAAAAGGAACAAAATTGAGTCATTTGTTGAGACGTGGATGGATCTAGAGACTGTCATACAGAGTGAAGTAAGTCAGAAAGAGAAAAACAAATATCGTATATTAATGCGTGTTTGTGGAATCTAGAAAAATGGTACAGATGAACAGGTTTGCAGAGCAGAAATAGAGATACAGATGTAGAGAACAAATGTATGGACACCAAGCGGGGGAAAGCGGGGGTGGTGGTGGTGGTGGGATGAATTGGGTGATTGGGATTGACATGTGTACACTGATGTATATAAAATGGATGACTAATAAGAACCTGCTGTATAAAAAAATTTAAAAGTAAAATAAAATAAAAAAATCCCTTGTATAAAATACTAGGGACTTTTCATTGTTACTTATTATTCATAACAATTGAGGTATATGTTGTTATTTTGCAGAGATTAAATAAATTGCCAAGATCACATAGTTATATGAAAAGGCTAGAATTCCATCCAGGTCTCTCAGACTCCAAAAGGCTTAGGCTTTTTCACTGGCTGTCATGTTAGACATAGTTTTAGTTTCTGAGGCAAAATAATCTGTAAATTTGCAGAGGATTGATTAAAAATGGGAATATACTAGGCAATAGGATGAACTATGCCATTTTTCTCTTTCTGTACTGTGTAAACTGATTCTATCCAAGGAAATCCTGTTCAGTTCTACCCTCAAGACACACTTCTTTGTTCTGTTTACTCAGTTTTTTGCCAGCTATTTTATTTAACATTCAACATCATAGAATGTTTGAATTGGAAGAGGCTTTGAGGGTTGTCTATTGTACCCTATGCATCTTAGATACTGTGAAATAAATGTTTCCAAATTTGCTCGAGTCTTCACATTTTTACGATAATTGAATTTGAGAAAGAGTGAGATCAGTAGAAAAAAAATTATTTGTGTAATATTTTGAACCACAGAGAGGCAGCTCATAACTGTTTAACAAACAAGTGAATAAATGAAAGAACATTTATTTTTCCCATGATATTTTTAAATTTAATTATTTTATTTTTTTGCTAAATGGGACAGGATAATGGTTCTAGCAGTGTATGGATTTTCTTTTTAAGCACCAGGCACTGTCCACTGTCACAATAAACTACTTAAGAAGAGATGACCTTTTGGTATTTTGCTTTTTTTCCGTGTCCTGATGGAGAAGAAACTGCAAACATCTTTCTTCTTTCATTAACTACGTGTTGTTGTAAACCTGGCTCAGGTACATAGTCACCTCTAGGAGGTGAGAGACATTACTCTCAAATCTCAATATCTAGAATAGGTGTGGTTCTTTTGGGCAATTGATTTACTTTTATCTGCTAAGAGCCAAGATTTTCACACTTTGCACATTTGCCTCTCTATGTTAAATGCTAGGAAACTGAGACCCAGAGACACTTATTTTTCTGAAACATTTGACATCCTATGGCATATAGTTTGTATGTGAATTACATGTCCGGTTCTAGGACTTTTTCACTTTTTTCTGTCTTCATTTCCCATTTATCCTTTGCTCGTCTCTATTTTTAAAATCACGTCACTGTAAATATTGTCCGTTTTGAAGTAAGTTGAAATTTAAATAAATAAATATACACGTCAATATAAAAATATTTACAGACAAAAAGGAGTTGAGAATATATGCACGTTCATGCTTTCAATGTTGCATATATTTTTTAAAATTAAAAGAAATCAGTGATCACAATTAAATATTGATTTTTTTTCCCCCTCAAAACATGCAAAAGTTGGCAATCTTATTTTAGCTTCCACATTGCTCTCCTGGTTGAGGACAGAGCATTCCCACTCTACAGGGTTGAATTTCAGGTCTGCTGTCCAGAGACTAATCTTACTTTAACTTCCATTTAAGAGAAACAATTCCATTCCCAATCTGAATCGCCAATACCCTAGAATGATTACTTGGAGGAGTTAGCCATAAACGCAAAAATTCTCTTTTTTTTTATTGTCTTGCTAATGATTTGAGAACTGAATCTGGCATCCAGCAGTGCTTCTCTCTTCTTTGCCTGGTGAGGGAATGATTTGTTCTGCAGCGGGAGAAGGGCTCTGACAATGCGGTCTGGGGGGGCTTCAATCACAGGACACGGAGGTCATGGACACAGATACACTAGCAGAGCCTGTTTTCTTGTCTAAATCTTGGGTGGGAAGAAGATAAAGATGGGACTTAACAATGACATGAAAGCCTTCTCCCCAAAAGCCCATTAAACTGTGAGGAAATCATGATGGCTAAGAATTGTTTCACACTGTGGGTTGATGAGTGCTGGGGGCAGGGAAAATCATTACACACTCCTAAGACACCATAATTGTCCAGCCAGACTTGAGGATTCTTACAAAAGCCAAATAGGCAGAACGTTATTCCAAAAACTGCACTTATTTCAACTCCTCTGTTCCTCTTGGGCAGAAGGTCAGCTAGTATGGGCTTTGGACCATGCGTTGAATTAACCTAATAAATATCTAGTTTATTTACTATATTTCAGAAATATCTGTGTTTGTAGATTTTTTTTTTTTTGGTTTTATTTTGCTTGCTTTCTTTCAATGATTTTATACATGTATATAAATTAATTAAATATATATCACTTAAATATATATGACATTTAATCTCATTATGTATATTTGTATATGCATATTCTTTTGAAAGCATATTCTTGAGTACCTGGTATATGTTAGGCACTGATCTAGAAGTGACAGAACAAAGATAGCTTCTTCCCTCAAGGAGCTCCCAGCAGAGTGGAGGAAATGGGCAAATAGTTCAATAACAAAATGCTGGATAGAATAAGAGCAGGGACTTGGTCGGGAATGGAGAGAGGGATGAGCTCAGGAATGGTTTTAAAGACAAGGTTACATTTCATCAAGCATTCAAGAATAAATAGAAGTTTGATTGTCTGCTTTATACTCTTCCTACTTATTAAAGGGTAGAAGTTTACCAGTTCTGAAAAGAATGTGGAAGGCAGTCTGGGCTGAGTGAGTAATATATGCAGAAGCATAGAGGTTTGACAAAGTTTGAGGAACCATAAGAAATTCACTCTAACTTTCATGCCATTGAATACTGGGGCCTGAAGTTATAAGCATAAACAAGACATTGCATTTTATAGTAAAACTAGCTGAAGATGACCAGGAGGGTTCAAACAGGAGAAATACATAGTGAGATCCATACTCCAAAGGCTTAATTGCTTTACATCAACTCCCAACAGTTATCAACATGTTGATGCTAAGGTATCAGAGCTGTGGCCACAGTCTATGACAAAGGCAATACAGTTATAATTATGGTCTCTCTGTATCTATGGCATGTACAAACCAATCAGCTTCACAAGTTTTTTTTAAGACTAGTGGTGTATGTGCTAACTATGACTTGAGTGTTTCTCTAAAATACCTTAAGTATTCCATGCAACATTCGTATTCGATGAGTATACGTGTCCATGACATTTTTCTCCCTTGATGTACAGGGGCATCTGTATATCAAGGGATATAATATAGAATTAGTGTAGAATCAGCAAAGACCTATGATACACGGCAATCATCCATAGAATCAGGAATCATCCCAGGAAAATGGAAATATGGAGACATTTTAGCCTACTACCTCATATTGCAAATGGGTAAATTGAGTCCTAGACACATTAGGAGTATGTCTATAGTTGTATAATTAATCCTTACTTAAAGCTCTCTCTCTCTTTCTCATCTATATATATATTTTATTTATCATTCATCTATATATCATAAAAGTGGTAAAACTGCATTTCAAACAAAAAGGAAAATGGAGGAAGAAAATCACATTCAGACTCTGCCTCTCTAGCACAGCTATTATTATTATGTATATATATTACTTCTAATCTCCTTCCTAAACACATGTATGTTTAGTTGAAATTAGGGGTCTGATTTTATAGTCCCTTTAAACTTAAATACACACAAGCATACTCACACACCCAAAGACACTTATTTTCCACAATAACACTCCATATCCTTTTATACTCTCCATCGATCCAATTTCCTACTTCAAGGGTCATCAAATGTAACATCCAGGTTATATGCATATATATACATACATAAAGTATATGGGAGGCTATTTGTTTTTATAATAATAGGACCATACTAAACAACTATTCTGAAGCTTACTTTTCCCTCTGAATTTATCATGGGCCACTTTCCTGGTTCAAAGATATAGCTCTAATATTTTCTTTTTAATGGACTCAAATATCCTATAAACCTAATTAGCATACAATTTAATTGTTAACCATCACACTGTCAATGGCCATGAGGACTCTTTTCCTTTTCCTCCTGTCTTTTGTCCGGAGACAACTGGGAAAAGTATCTGAAAGAGTATAGAGGCTGAACTAAGAAATTAATGATCAAGATAGGAGGGGAAGGGCTTCCCTGGCAGTCCAGTGGTTAAGACTCCGCGCTTTCACTGCAGGGGGTGCCAGTTCAATCCCTGGTCAGGGAACTAAGATCCTACATGCTGTACAGCATGGCCAGAAAAAAAAAAGATAGGAGGGGAAAGGTCAACCTGGATGAGGAGGTAGTGACTCACTGCAATGGGAGATGGAAGGAAGGAGTCCAGTGGTTAAGACTCTACGCTTCCACTGCAGGGGGTGCAGGTTCAGTCTCCGGTCAGGGAACTAAGATCCTACATGCTGCACAGCGTGGCCAAAAAAAAGATAGGAGGGGAAAGGTCAACCTGGATGAGGAGGTAGTGACTCACTGCAATGGGAGATGGAAGGAAGGATGTGCTCTGACACCATTACATTTCCGAGGCCATCACAGATTTATTTCAGACCAGTACATTTTTCTTAAAAAAGCATCCCAGTCCATAGATTAAAATAATGAAGGATTTGAGACTTGAATGAAAATGCTTTCTCTGTAATTTTATCTGAAATTTAATTTGATTAAATTCTCTAAACTTGCAGCATTGTATGTCACAAAAGGTCCATTTTTCTATTCCTAACCATATTCCACAGAGTCCCACCCCTCTGCTCTGACTCCGTGTTACCCTCTGAGCTCTGGCAAGGCTCGCAGACCTAACCTTGGAGCGTAGAATCAGAGCCCCTTAAATAATAAAGGTAGAGAATGAAACAATACTGTGATTAATAATAATAATAGACAAATAGACAATAGAAGACTGCATAAGTGACTTTCTCTGAGAAGTTGGTACAGTGAACTCATGTCAGCCCTGTGGATTATGTCAGCAACCAAGTGAGAAAATGCTTTGTTTTCCAAAGCCTGGTTGGTCAACACTGATTCCAAATTAAGAACTCCTTGTTCATCTGAGAAGATGTACCCAGTCATCAAGCATGTTCCTCCCACATGGAGCAAGGGAAAATATGACCCCAGGGGTTTCTGGCTCTATCAGGGTTTGTCGTGGCTTCTTCTCATGAGAATGAACACTCAGGACTCAGCATTTCCGTTTCCCTTTGGCCAAAGCGTGTGAAAATGGAGAGTAGTAAAACAACAATAAACAACCAAAAAATTACAGTCAAACCCTCTCTAGCCTCAGGAGGCAGTGTTTGTCCTGGCTTTCTCTGCTGGCCAAAGGACAGCACAGGAAGAGGGGGTGGAAAGTTCTCATTTTTTTTTTCTCCTTGTTAATAGCTCAAGTGTCCTTCCTCTGGATATACCCAATTACATTCAGCTATTAATTATTAGCTTTTGACGGTGGGCCTGTGATCATTTGGATGAAATACATTCGTATCTCCTTTATATCAAAACGTATATTTAGTAAATAGTCCTGAGTTTCTCTTCTTTTTGGAGTCTTATCCAAATTATTAATTCTAAACATTACTCTCTTTCTCTTTTGCCTTTTCTTTTTTCTCCTTTTCTTCTTCAGCCTGTTCTTGCTGTAGGTGCTAAGGAAGAGTGAAATGATCTGAAGCTAGGCCATAAAAGAGAAATCTAGGAGATTAAAAAACCAGAGCATTCAGCTCTTACATGGCTCAGTTTTCAATTCTGTCAAATTGAAAGCAGTAAACACTCTTCAGGTGTCCATCTCTCCACGGTGCTGCATGAGGCATGGAGAGGTGAAGAGGAAAGGCACAGGAGGAAGACCTCCATACACATATGGCCACCCTTTGGGGAGAAAACCAAAGTACAATTTGATTAGGGTTGTAAGATAGAAATGTACACGGTGCTGTGGGAACACACATGCAGAAGCCATTTATTCTGCCTGGAGGGTTCCCGGGAAGCTTGGCGCTGAATGACTGGACTGTCCCTGGCAGTACAGATGAATAAGATGCTACCTTTCAAACTTTTCTGATTGAGACTTAGTTCAAAATCTACTTTATGTACCTATCCCAAACACACAAACACATGCATATGTAGACAAGTTTTACAAAATAATACTCTTACGGTGTGTGATGCACCCTTATGTTTTTTCTTCCATTCTGTTTCTATTATTGTAGATGCTGGTTGAAACCCATTTAATTGAGTACCCTTGATCAATTAATGGATGGAGATCTCAACTTAAGAAATTCTGGAATAGAGCATGGGCTTTGGAGTGACACAAAACTGGTTTTAAATCCTTGTATGGTCAACTAGTACTCCTGAGATTTGGGCAGGTTGCTTAACTTTTATGAGTTTGAGTTGCCCTGCCTATAGAAAAAGCATAAGTGACTACTATCTACTTGACCAGGATTAAAGGAAGTAATGCTTGTAAACAGCTTAGTATAGTGAAAGCTCAACAGATGGGTTGGGCAGCGTTGGGGAGGGGGCATCCCAGGCGCACTGACTGGTTGGTAGAGTTGTCCCACCACCCAAAACGAGCAATCTGGTGACAGATATGCCCGAAAGTTTGCAGAGTACAAGATGGAAGTGAAAAATAGTTTACCGAGGCTCTGCACCCAGATCGTGTGTGTGTGTTTGCATGTGAATTAGTCAGTGTATGTGTACATGTTTGTGTATGTGAGTATGTGTTTGTAGGGGTGTGAGTGTGTGTGTGTGTGTGTGTGTGTGTGTGTATGAGTGAGTTTGTATGTGTGGGGATTCTGTGTTTGTGTGCTTCCATATGTGAGTGGAGGCTGGTGTCAGTATATGGACTAAATTCGATTCACTTTTATTCAATAATCTCTTAACCAGTCCCAGTGAGCCTTGGTTGAACCAACCAGGCCAAATCTTTCCTGAGACCTTCCTGTTTCCAATAGGCTACAGCCTTTCTATGACCTTGACACAGTCACCTCCACTTTCTGAACTTAATCTTCCTTACATATATACTAGAGCATATTAGACTAGATTAATAAGTTTTTGAAAATCTCTTAGAAAACTGGGAGAAGTTTTTTTTCAAGCATCATCTTCCAAGGATATTGATATTTAATCATGGTCATAGAGAGAGAAATAGAGCTGTAGATACATAGTAATAGCGAACATTCATTAAGTCCTTACTATATTCCCAGCTCTGTGGTAAATACATGCAACAACTCATGTAAGACTCATGACATCCCTGTAAGGTAGTTACTATTATCATCCCCATTGTACAGAGGCAGATGTCTTGCTCAGGGTTACAGAGTTAGCCAGTGACATGACTGAGATTCAAATTTAGATACACATCCATCTAAATGCATATCTTTCTGCAGCTCCTTTACAGAAACCCAGGCCTTTGGGGACTGCATTTGAAAAACCCCTCCACTTAGATGATCTATTTGAGTTTCCTTTTTTTACTCTAGCAAGCAATGACTTCACCAGTGACTTCATGAGGCTATAAATAAACAACTAACCTCTACAACTCTTTCCCACATCCAAGGATATATATACACATACACACAGTAAATATAAATAATATGTTCATAAACACATATATATACAAATATATATTTACCTATATGAATAAACTATGTATGAAAGAATAAACCATATATCATGGATATATATGAATAAACTATGATGAACATATATTACAAATACATAAGATGAACTAAATGAATGTTGCCATGATACAAACATTGAATGTGCAGTAGGTCCATGATACAGCCAGGACACTAATCAATGCCGTTTCCTCCGTGCCTTATATAACCCCTGGCCTCTGTCTCAGCCAGCACCAAAGACTGGAAAACAGCCAAACTTGGGAAGTGATCTTCACACCTAATCAAGCTTCCATTCTGCAAGCAGAGATGAATTATAAATCCCAGATAACAAATCAAGCCCTATTTATTGATCCCTCTCCTTGTCATTATGCAGTTCATTCTGCCATGGTTGAGGGCACCAGACTTTCTGTTTGCAATTCCAGGGTAGCATTCTGAGACACATTACAGAGCATTTATTTTCACTGAAACCCATGCTTAGCTCCAGGGAAACATGACTGTTAAATATAATGCATATTTACTATTGTGCCTTGAAAGAGGATTGGTGAAGGCAGACATTAATTTCTTCCATGTGGCTCTGAGCGCTGGTGGTGAATTTCCTCTCCGTACTTCAGGAGGACGTTGTGGTTAAAGAGTTAAAGGCTAATTAGGCTTCCTGTCAAAAGCAACAAAATCCTGGCTTCAGTGGATTCCATCTGACAAAAACACCTTTTACTCCGAGGCTTCCGCCTGGCCCAGTTTCCAACCGCTGATTGGAGTGAGTGCTCCCTGAGTGAAGGCTCCTAGAAAGAGCAGGGGGTTTGTCTCCCAGATACACTGGAGTCAGGAAGTCAAAGCTTGATTTACATAGAAAAGAAGCTTGTGCTTTTCTGTCGTGATTGCAGTGAGTGGGGCTGGAGACCTGGCAGATGGTGGGAACCAGACTTACTGTTATGAGGAGCATTGAGTAAGCGAAGCAGGTGGGGCAGTAATTCCTGAGCCTCCCTTTACACATCTTTATTACAGGAAGTTAATAAAACAACCTGTCTTTTTCTTGTTTGAGGATTAGATACTGTAGGGAAAATGTATCTGAACCTCTAAAGTCTCTGTTATGGCTCTGTCTCTCTCTCAGGATTGTTGGGAAAATAGTGTAAGCAAGCCTGCAAAGACGTTTGCGCTGTGCTTGGCACGTAACAGGGCTTCCACTGTCAGTTTCCTCAATTCTTTCCCTAGCTTTAACTTCCAAGGACTCTCATTCAAAACCAATGTTTTCTACTTACCATCTGAGTCACATGGGACAATAATAGCAAATAATACTTGCTGAGCCCTTACTATATGTCAGGAATGAATCTAAATACTTTACATGTATGAATTTATTTATTGCCTTATTTTATCCTCCCAAACACCTAAGACGTAACTACACTTTTACAGAGAAAAATAATATACAACATTAATTGAGTACTTATTGTTCTGAGGATGTACATAACTGTAGTAATTTATTTTATCCTCACAACATTGTGAAATAAATCCTGTTATTATTCTCAGTTTTAAAGATGAGTTAACTGCGTCACAGAGTGATTACATAGTTTGCCTAAGGTCGTAGAGCACGACCTGGTATTCAGACCCAGCAGTGGGGTCCAAGAGCTCTTGTTCTTGACCATTCTCAGGTCATGTTGCCTTTCCAGACTTAGTTCCCTCATTTGTAAAATTTGGGTAAAGCCATGGTACCTATATCAAAACAGTTGTTGTCATGATTGAATAAGATAGTAAGCTTGAAAACACTTTACAAATGCTACCATGATATGTGAGTGCTAGATATTTTTGTAATTATGGGAATTATCACAGTGAAAGCATAAATCAATATATATGATGAGTTTATTGGAAGGGGAAAGACAAGACGAGCATCTATTGAATGCCTCCTAGCCTACTATGTGCTACTGTTTTTAAAACTCCTATTACCTCATTTTGCTATTTTTATCACCAATGTACAAAAGAACAGACAGAAGCTCAGGAAAGTTCAGTAATGTGTTCATATGACTCATCTGGGAAATAGCACAGGCAGAATTAAAAGCCAAGTTTGACCAAGTCTGAGATCTACCGTCCTTTAATTTCACCATGATGGTTTATGCAAACAAAGGAGATTTGTCTCCCCAGGGAATTTTGTCATGTATGCTCATTTGCTTCTCTTTTTTTAAAGTAATTATGAAGTTAACCATTGGAGTTCTGTACAATTGAAAATAGAATCTTTTCCCATAAGATTTCGTGTTGCCCTGAAAGTCAAATCTTCCAACCAGGTTTTCATTATATGTGTTCAGTCTATTTGGATCCCTCGCTAAAACATCACTGGACCCATTTTACATACTTGAGTTTCAGATCTCCTGCTGGCAACTCACCTAAAGACAGATCTCTAAGGAGGGAAATCAGTTCCACATGCAGCTAGATTTCAAGGCTGGGCAGTTACACTTAGGAATTGCCTTTAAACGTCCTTCGTCCTAAAGCCACACGTGAGCTTCAGAGTAAAACAGGTTCAAGTCTTTCCTCTTGCTTTTATTGTGTAACTATAAGCAAATCATGGACTTTTCAAGCCCTCATTTTTCTCATCTGAAAATGGAATTATTACATCTGCCTTGTAGGATTAAATTAAATGGCAATTGTTACATAGCAGGTGCCCAGTAAATATGTTCATTTCCTTCCTACCAATTCCCTTCTAGAATGGAGTTTTGGATTAATGGAAGTGAAGGCAAACGCATTCTCATTTTCCTAGGACCCAGGAACAACAGGAGGAAGATAACGTCATATTAGAGGGTAGAGAATGATCCACAGAAAACAGTTAACTTCCTTTCAGGTTTGGGGGCGGGGGTGCCTGTCCATTAGGGTGTCTGGTATATGGCGCATAAAAGAATGAACTTTCAGTGCCGTCCATTCTGGAGTTAAGGGGAGACTAATAGTGGGGCCAATGCGGTGGCTAAAATAATGGTAATAAATGAGATGGGAGTGGGGTGTGGGGAGCTTACCTTTATTTTCATTCCCTTTCTAGTGACTTGATGGGAATTGTCATCTGCTTTCTGAGCCTGAAGTCACTCTTTTCCCTGGTCTTAGATGCTATTCACACAGAGGCCACTCTAAACAAAATGACATTCAGGAAAGTGACTTCCGATCTGAATCCCCGTCTTCTTTTTTTCTCGTTAGATGAGGAGCCTATTGGATAGCATTTATTAGGAAAGTTGATGTGATTTGGAGCAATCAGGAGACACTCCCACCAAATTAAACTTCTTCTAGTTTCTTGAACAGCACAAACTCTTTTAGGCCTCGGGGCCTTTGCACATGTGTTTTTCTCTGGGGAGTGTTTCCTTTTGCCCACACTGCTCATCTTCACTTGGTTGACTCATACCCATCTTTCAGGCCTCATTTATTCGGAGAATTTTTCTGTGACTCCACTCATCCCCCCAAGACTAGCATGTCTTTGCTATATGTTTACACACATTTAATATTGCACTGCCTCAGCATTCTACACAACTGTAATTCTTTGTTCACTATATTTCTCTCCCAAGTACTTTGTAGCCTCAGTGAGAACTTAAGTCTGTCTTGCTCACTGCTGTACCTCAGTGCTTAGCATCATATGTAGCATATAACGGGCACGCAAATGATGTGTATTAAATGAGTTCATAAAAGAGTGATTGAGTGTGTGAAAGTGAATGAGTCAAGTTAGTGTGATGTAGCAGGAAGAATACTGGACTGTGAATCAGAATGCCTTGGGACCATTCTTAACTTCGGTTTTGACCCCTTGGCCACTTTAATTTCTCATGCCTAAAGATGCCTATATCTCAGAGGGTTGTGGGAATTAAATCAAGTGCCTGGTGTATGATGGATGCTTGGTTAAAAGTAGTTCTTTCGCACTGTAAGAGGAATCATTGATGGGAGTTGTTACATTACCAGGGGTTCAGAATCCAGCTGAGCTGCTGGAGACCCTTGGTCACAATACCCTCTTCAGAAGCTGCTAAAGATAAACTGAATCAAGAGGAGCTGCCTCTGAAGGTGGTAGTCCAAAGCTGGGGACCTGTTTCCTCACTTTTCCATTCTGCAAGGAGGCTGTGGATGGGGACATAGACGCTGTCTCTGGGTGAGAAAAGCCTCTTTCAGGAAGGCTCTGACTCTGGCACAAGTGACCCAAGTCATAAAGGTGATTGATTTTCCAGTCTCCAAAGCTTCAAAGCAACATATATAAAGTGCCTGGGCTGGAGAGAGGCACACCTCCTGACTCTCCCTACAACAGCTTCAGTGTTACAAGGAACCCTTAGAGGTATTGAACTGCCCTTGAGTTGTGCTGGAAATGTGAATGTTATGCATACACGTAAGCACTCACCCCTGGCACCAGGCTGGAGATTCTTGCACATAACCTGCCAATGTGCTGTGCTGGGGTTATTTTCCACTGAAATACCTCAGTAAAAAATCGCAAAGACAAAATTGTAGATGCAGGGGCTGGAAGCTTCTGGCAGTCTCTTGCTTGAGAAATGCCTCACCTAATTCTGGATTCCAACCGTGCTACATAAAGGGGCTGAACACTAGACCTTTAGTAAATCATGACTTTACGAGGGATAGGTGGGGTCTGGAGGACACGCCGCCCAAATGGACACTGGCAGGCAGGCCCTCACGAAATGCTCTTTGGCAAGCCCAGCTCATGGGAAAGTATGATTTCCTGCTTGCTGTGGATGCCTGGAAGTCTGTGCATTTTTTCATTTATTTTCTGCTGTGCTGTGGGATTTGGGGAAATCTAGAGCATCTCTCTGCATTTCATGTGGTACTTATTAGTCTGTACAAACCTATCTTAGGGGAGGAGCTTGGGCTTTGAGGTGACACTAAACTGAGCTTAACTCTCAGCTTTCCACTTACCAGCTGTGTGACCATGGGCACATCACTTAACCTCTCTGAGGCTCGATTTGCTCATTCTGTAACGATATCTCCTTTTGGGGATTTGTTTTGGAGTTTAAATGAGACAACATATGTGAAGTGCCTATACAGTGCCTGGCAACTAGGACACTGCATCTGTTTCCCTTTTACTACTCTTTTTTTTTTTTTTAATGAATGAGAGAATTATTTAGAAAATTTGTTGTTTTTCCCAGATGTAAGAAGATCAAGGGCCCCTGTTCTCCAGCAGAGAATATACGATTTTTCCCAAGTCTGAAACATATTGAATATTTAAAGTTAATTATACCTAAAAGTTACTTAAGTTATAATTTATTTTTTTTCCTCAATTTTGCATTCATATCTGTGATTGTGTCTTCTTCCTCAGAGAAAAACAGCACCCTATTAAGTGGCTGGACAACTTATGACACCAGGAATAATAACAATGAAATCTTTTGAATTTTGGTTATTTACATCTCATTTATAAAAGTTTTTCATTTGGTTTACAATAAAATCACATATTCAGTGGGATCAATAAACAGGAACACGGAAAGAACAGAAGTAACAGAGGTTTGAAACTGAGTCCCTTGCTAGGGAGGCTGAAAGGTTCTAGTCAACTGCCCAGCTTGCAAAGCCCCTTGAGGGAGGGAGATTAGACCTCAGGATGGGAAAGTCTCAGGGGAGGGAGGAATGCCGTGTGAAGCCCCATTGATGGAGGAAAGAACATCTCCCTTGGGTTTCCTAAAGTTTATTCTCTTAGATATCCAGGAAGAAAGAGTATGCATCCCCAGCCAAAATTGTTGGCTGCAGTCTCTGAGTATAATTATGTGTGGTAATTGACATTACTATATCAGTACAGTTTCCAAAAACTTAAAAACAATGGATTAAATCAGTGCCCAATGAAAAGATACTTCTACCAGTAGTGCTCAATTCAACTTCCCCTTTCTAAGTTGTTAATTATTTACATGGAAGTTTCTGGATCTCTCATAGTGATGGTAGTGTATTGACTGTTGCAGGGGTGTTTTAAGAAAGCATCCTTAAAATACAGCAAGGTATCACAAGTTGATCAAAAGTAAAGAATAAGAATAAAAGTCAAAAAAGGGGGAAAACAGATTCAGAATGGCCTTCACGTTTGTTAGGAAAGTGCCATAAATTAATTTCAAGCATCCCAATGGTCACTAAAAAACAAAAACAAAATACGTAAAATAAAAAAGATAGTTACACGATTTACAGTACATGGAAGAAACGTCGGTATATATATGCATTAGGTACTTAAAATGCTTTCTCTCCAATACTATCAAATCCTTGCAAAATGGCTAGTATCCTCTCTGTAAGTATGGCAGGAGTCAGAGGAACAGAAGTCTACCCCAAGGTCCTATAGCTGAGGTCGGATTTGGAGCCAGATGTGTTTTGTTTTCAAGTCTGTGTTCTTGTCACTGAAGGACGCTGTTTCCTCTTCTCTATGCATGGAGAAGCCTAAGTGGGCATATAACATGGTCCTTTCTGGAATTTTCTGATCTTTACCTCCCTTCGAAGAGGTTCCAGGGAGAGGTGTGAGGTTTCAAAGTGGTTACAATAGAGGACGATAGCCAAGAAACCTACCATTTAAGTGTGCGTGTGTGTGTGTGTGTGTGTGTGTGTGTTCAGCACTAGCATCAGGGTGAAATTAAAAGACACACACTTGCCAAGGCAAAGGTGTCTTGGGCTGAACCCCTGGCAGGTCCTTGAACAAGTTTCTTAATTCTATCAAGTCCACCGGCTACCTTGCTACGTTCTCTTGATAGAAAACCCTTCAAACCATGATTGTATAGGCTCAAATGAGGCCTTTCCCCCCAGTTCTGTCTCCTTTCAGGAGATTTAGGGAGGTTTGGGAAATCATAATTGACACCTCCTTCTGTCCTGCTCATCTCAACTTTGTAGCTCCCCAGCACCCTAACTCCTGAAGTACAGGCTGTCTTTACATTTTCCAGAGACTTCTGTGTTTGTAGAATACGTATTGATGCTTCGCTATGCTTTCTAAATCTTTGTGTAATTTTTTTTAACTTTCCGATATTCTCATTGGGAGAAAACTGAATCAATGGCCTAGTTTGAGGGCATATTTTAGAAGAAGTGATCTAGTGGAAATTTATGATATGGCTGTTGTTGCTTTTAGTGTTTTAGCTGTTCATGATCCCATTCCTTTCTGAAAAACATCCCTGGTGGAGACTGACCCGTATATCATCATGTATATGATCTGGCACAAAAGTGGTTCTCATGGCCCAGTTCTCTCTGCTGGCTCACATGAGCAGTCCTCCAGCATAATCAGGAAGCAAGTTGTGGCCTAAGTCAGCCAATGAGAGTCTTGCTGCCAAAGGCATGAACCAGTCAAGATGAGATCATAACAGCAGCATTGCCAGTAGTGCCATCCTAGTGGTAGTAACAGTGACATTGGCTGGGGCCATGGAGATGGGGATGGTATTGATGTTAGAGGTGGCCTCTCCTGAATGTTCAGCCAAGTTCAGCCAATATAAGTGTGTTGTATGTCCTGATGCTGGGTCTGGAGCTACTCCAATTCCTGTCATTTTCCAAGCCTGAGTCTCTACATTTCCCATCAGTTCTATGAGATACCCTTTAACCTTCCAACAAATTTGTCTCCCTCTTAATTTGGCCATAGTCTTTTTCGATGGCTTGCCACCCAAGCCAGTGATGAACACAAGAATCAACAATGACCGGACACTTAACTTTCCTGGCAGGTCCTGTATTGGATGATTTAACCCCTCCTATGATTGGTGTTATTGTTTGAATCTTTATAAATGAGAAGCTGAAAACTGATAAAGGATATTAAGAAGCTAAGCTATGTAATAGTTTACTTTTATTGAGTATTTATTAGAAGCTAACATTTTAAAGCACCATCTTATTTAATGTGCACAACCTTTCATATTAAGTAAAGCCATATTTCAGTGTATCTAAGACAACGTTAATTGCAAAGTGTGGCATTCTTTTTTTTTTTTTTTTTTTTTAATTCAACAATTTAAAGCTTTATTCAACAATTCACGAATCGGGCAGCATCCAGTCTAGCAGATAGAAAGGAGCTCTGAAGAGTTGTACAAAATAAAAGACTTTAACAGGCAGAAGGGATTAGGAATAAGGAAGTTATACAAGGCAAAAAAAAAGGATTGGTCCCTGCAAGGTTACTTTCCTTTAGGGGATGGCAGGTGCTGATCAGGCAATTCCTGATTTACTGGTTTGAGATTCCATTTCTGGGACAGCTGAAACTATAATTAAGTCTGGGTTTGGTGATGTGTGGCTTAGCATAAGTGACTCCATTTGGGGCCTGTTGTGTTATTTTTAACAGTATCTGAGATAGCAAAAATAGTGGAATCAACATGTACAAAACAAGCTTCCTAAAATGCAAATAAAACAATACACCTAGAGAGGATAAAAATCTGTAAAAATAATTTATCTCAGGTTTACCCAACGTCAATTACCAGATATTCAGTGGTCTTCCAGTATGAAAATGCATATTACCACCTACACACTTGATACAGTGCCTGGAAATCAATAGTCATCACAGGTAGATTCTGCAAGTCTTTGAAGAGGGCAAGCACCATGACCTGAGTCTGAGCCGATCTCCACCACTTACAAAGCTTTATGACCTCAGTCTGTTTACTTGTTCTTTCTGAGATTCCATGTTTCCATTTGTTCTTTCAACTAGCTATTAATTCAACACATATTTCTTGTGTGCCTAGTATGCCAGGCATTATGCTGGGTCCCAGGGTAAGTGCAGTTAGTACGAGAGGCATGGCCTCTGTCCTCCATCCTTGGTGCTTCACCTATGACTAAAGATAATAACGCTTGCTTCAGTTGGGGTTGTCGCTAGTACCGCATAGAATAAAGTGTCTGACACAACACTTGACATGTGGAACGAGCACAGTAAGCTTTACCGCTGGTATAGTCTCCGTTTTTCCAGCTATAAAATGGAATTTATCTTATCCAACTTGGCTGGATGTGAGAGTATTGATCCACATAATCCTTTAACTATACATTTGCCCCCGTCCAGAAAACACCTTGATTTTTTTTTTTTTTTTTTTTAGAAATTTCATGTAATGTCTGAAACATTTATATTAACATATTTCCATACAAATAACCCAATGAAAGTTTAGTATTAGTTGTTTTGTTTGTTTTTTTATACTGCAGGTTCTTATTAGGCATCAGTTTTATACACATCAGTGTATACATGTCAATCCCAATCGCCCAATTCAGCACACCACCACCAAAGTGTGGCATTCTTTATGTATCACTAATAAAGTAAAATGCTGCCAATTATACTATGATATGCCATTAATTGTAAGATGTATTCTGATATCAGAGATTAATTAAAAATATATTTTAGAATAGATGAATTACAGCATGTCATTATTCCCATTGCAAAAATGGGGTAACTAGGCCCAGAAATGTGTAAGAACTTGCTTGAGGTCACATAATTTGCACATGGTAGTAAATAGATTTAAACCTAAATCCACCTGGCTTCAAAGCTTGAGTTATTAATCACGATGACATATTGCTCTCTAGTCATCTAGCCATTTAGCTGTAGGACTGAAATTCAAACCCATGTTTGTCTGACTCTGAATTAGTAACGGATAAAACTTAATGAGTATCTATTATATGTCAGGTATAGTGCCTGGAGGTTTATTGTTGCTATTTTATTTAATACTGATAATAAGCCTGTAAATTAGAGGTTACTAATCCCATTTTGCAGACAAAGAAATTGAGGCACTGGCTTGCTAAAAGCCACAGAACTGGTGAAGAGTAGAGCCAAAGCTTGATTCTAGGTCCTTCTGCCTTCAAAGATACATGTTCCACTGTCCTACACTGCTGCTTGTTTTGTCTATAGTTGAATTTTGCAAAAAGTGCTCATGGATGTAGGGCAATGCTTATCTAAAGAAATTAATCCCTGTTGAAAAAATTTTGGACATTGATATATAGCTACCTCATATTATACTGCAAAGGCTATTACTCAGGCCATTATTTAGACAAAGGAGGATTGTTTTTGGTGCCTGTTTTCTCCACCTCCTTCCTTTGCCCGATCCTGTCAAATGATGTAACTGTAGGAACCATTCAGGAAACAGCTTTACCTATTCAGGTATGTGAAGCTCACAGGTGAATAGCATAGTGCATAGGTATGTAGTCTAAACAAAGAAATGGTAAGGGTTCAGAACCCTCCCTTTTTCTATGCTCCTTGAGAATTTCTCTACTTTTGCATATTGAGCTTCATAGTAATTATAGCTAACTAACATTATTGCCTGTCTTTGGGTTCTCCTGAAAAGTAGACCCTGTGATAAGGACTTCAGGGCAAGTAATTTATATGGGAGATGATCACAAGATGCCCAATACGTGATTGGAGAAAGAGAGATGGGAAGGGTAGAAAAACAGAGTACATTTATGAGTGACTATTTCTGGAGGCCACTGCTGGGATCTCACTGAGGAACTCTGTAGAACATGACTCAGAATTATCACAATGAGGGATGGGAAGCTGGGGTATTTGTCCATTGACTCTTGTCTCACTGACTGAGGATTTTCTCTTGGGATGTTCAATTCGTAGTGCTTCTGGGTTTTATCTACATGCACTGGTACAAACTTCCATTGATATGGAAGAAAGCCCTCAGATAGAGAAGCAGATAGCTATAGATGCTTGAGATGGGAAACCGTCAGACCCAAGAATTGTCCACGGCAGATTCAGGTAAACTCAGAAGTATGTTGGAGGGATGGGAGGCATCTCAGCATAATCTTCTACACCTTCTTACCGTGGACTGAGCGTTATGTTACTGTCTTTATTTGTGTTACTCAACGCAATACTGTGTAAATGTCAGTTGCCCAAATAAACTGTATTCTTCTTAAAATCAGAGACTGTTTTATTTGTCCTGTCTTTGTACCTCCAGGGACTGGCACAGTGTTGGACGGGGTAGAGTAGAAATGTGAAGAGTTGGGGAAAGGGCTCTAATTGCAGTGGCATGGAGGTGAAAAACTGCATACTTTATCCAAGAATTCAAGTGGAATAGAAGGGAGGTCTTCTCAAGCACCATTCTGGAATTCATTGTTTCCATGGGGTATATTGATTGCAAAAATGCCTCCAGTTCTTCACTCTTCCTGTATTCTTGCCACTTGCCTTATAACTTTGCAGTGCCTCTAACTCTGGCTCTGGGCATGTCCATGTGACTTGTTTTGGCCATTGGGGTGTTAGTGTGCATAATTCAAGTACAGGCCTGAAATTGCTTGCACAGTTGATCTTGGGTTGCTTTTGTAGCTCTGCATTGTTAGGAGAACATACATGGATTAGCCCTCAGGAGGATGAAGGACAAGTAGAGCAGAACCAAGTTGCTTTGGTTGTTCTGGTTGAGGCCATACTAGACCAGCTAACAGCCTAGACCAGAGCAACAGTGCTACCAGGAAACCCATGTCTGTTACGTGCAAGCCCAGGTGAAATTAACCAAGGCTCATTCCCCAGCCTCTGAACCCCACAGACACAGGAGCAAAACAAATGTTTATTGTCCTAGGCCACTAAGGTTTGTGGTTGTTTGTAGAACAGCATTTTTGTGGCAATATGTAATTGATACACCCCATGCAGAGTATACAAAGGAATAAAGAGAAAAATGGCAAAGCGCTACTGAAAGGCATATGCTGGGCAGCCAGTTAGTCTAACTCAGCAGCCAAATGATTCCCTTATGGTCACCAACATGAAGCATGTGTCATGAAAATTAGTGCATCAATAAATTTACCTATTACGATGTGTCATCAGCTGCTTGGGATTACTTGTCACCTGCAGAAGCTGCAAACATTAAAACCGTAAATGCCTGGAGTTTAGGGTTTGTAGGGCAGAGAAGCAGTGTGAGATGGAGCTGACCACACAAGCAGGAGCCAGACACAGATGAGTTTGGATGCTTTCCTGGAGTTATCAGGATGCTCGGGGCATGAATGAATGTCATTTGAATGAATGAGATATTCTGGGAATGATGGACATTTCCTGGCATTACTTGATTGAGGGTAGGTACCTACCTCAGTAAAAAACTGGCTGTTAGTTGGTAAAAATGTCATCTGCTACTGCAAATTTTACTTCCCTCATGGGCTTTTTTATTTTTTTTTTTGAGTAATATTTGTCAGGTTATGTAGCATATAATCAGAGACATGGGGCACCTTTAAATGTTGTAATTTTTCAAGGCGAAAAGCCTTCTGCTAAAGAGAAGACGGGAAGAAGACCAAATCAAATAACAATTATGAATAATACTCAGCCCATAACAAAAGGCTCTGGATTTTATAATATGTTTCTGCCAAAGGCCATGTGTAATATTTCCTTGTTAGGAGTTCCCAACCACTATGAAATCCACAAAACCTCTCCCAGCTGTTGAAGACTTATCCTCCGTCCTTTCCCATTCTGGGACATATCCATAAGGTTTAGAAAATATGACTAAGTTTCCCAACTTGAATGACACTAATAGTAATTTTCTAAGGCTTTGGAGAAAGATGTAAGAAAACCACAGTGCATGTCTGTTTGAAAACTGTTCTGTTTAATGATTTGTGGTGTTCCAAAGGTGGAGGGTGAGACAGAACTGTTTAAGAAACTTGCTTTCAATGATTTGAGTGATCTTAAGATTACATTTATAATCAGTACAAATTAAATTACATTTAAACTTGAGGTTCAAAAGTGAAGCATTAAGAAGGAAGTGAGCAGGTAGACAAATTTACTTCCATTTTGTGAAAGAACTTAATGGGACTTTAAACGCATGTAGGGACGTTATGAATTCTCCTCCTGACATATGTGAGATTGTAGTACATCATTCTGCTTGAGTCAAACTTCTCTTGAGTAGGAAATAGAATAAGAATATTTAGAAATACAAGAATAGAAATACAAGAAATATAAGAATGTCCTACTAAGAATAAAACCCCAAATGAGAAGAAAATAACTTGAAAATAATGAAGAAAATGTATGATATATCAATTGCTCATTTCTTTAGCACTTCCAGCAGGTTGTCTGTGATATCTACTGAAAGCCAACATTTACGGGGCCAATGACTGAGCCAGACAATGTGCTGAGCACATATATTAACTTGTTTAATTCTTATAACAATGCATTGAAGTTGGTACTATTTTTATCCTCATTTTATAGGTAAGGAACTTGAGGTTGAGAAAGGTTAAGTATGTCACCCAAGATCATACAGCTAGTAAGGGGCAGTGCCACTAGTCAACTACATGTCTGGGTAATGCTGGAGCTCATGGTTTAATCAACACGCTCAGATGTTTACACCTTTTGACACTCCATCTGTTGAGAAAGCAAAGTCCTGGTGACCCACTAATTCCAACAAAAAAGTGTCAGGGCTGTTTTATATTGACTCTTGGAAACATTCCAGTTAGACGAAGCAGTTATTGCCAATAATTGCATAGTAGTCCAGAAGCCTTTTAATTTGTACCTAGGTATTGTTCTTTCTTTAAACTTTGCTAAAAGTACTTAGCGATTCATGACTAAATTGTTTTCTAAATTGGCAAAGCATTATCTTTAATAGATAAAGCATAATTACCTAGAAGTCTTACTTATATTGCTACTCATCCTGAAGAAAGCTTAGCCAGTTAGTTCTCAAAGCAATGGAGCAAGAAACTTGGGGATACCTCCTATAATCTTGCAAACCTAAATCAGTAATGGAGTCATAAATGCCACAGAAAGTACCAAGGACCTTGAAGTCACGAGGCCTTCGTGTTCAGGGGGACGATGGCAGGGGAGCTTTTACCATTGTTATACCTTCCCCTTCATTCTGTGGGAATGACCCCTGACTTGTGTCTCCTTACAGCATGTTATTGTCCCAAGGTAAGGGTAAGTGTTCTACTCTGCCTTTGCTAATATTCTTGCACATCTTGGAAAATTTTTCCTTCTTTAATGATGCCAGTCCTTGCATTCTTGTTAGGAAATTAAGGTTGGAAAGAATATGTCCAGAGATATTTTAATATACATTTTTAAAATTATTGTTTATGTGTGATGAGGCCAACAGATCAGGAGATAACGGTCATTGAAAAGAGAGTGTGTTATACTCACAGATCCCAAGAGAAAGGAGCATGGCATAGGCCATTTGGGGAAACACCAGGGATGGTCAGGGGGCAGAGGGAGAGAGGGAAACTGTGGACAAACGTTTTCATTTTGTGGTTTCCATAAAAAGAAACAGGCAAGACAGGGTGAGCAGACTTCGGATTGGCTAGTTTAAATAATTTCAGTGAGCTCTGGGGTGTAAGCTATCCCTGGTTGTCTGGTACCTGGCCTTGGAGTGATGAGGGCAGGTAGATGGTGGTGGGGCTGTGAGGGCCCAGTAAGGCACGTGGTTGGGGATATGGCTCTGGACTGGTTGGCTCATGGTGGAAAGTCATGCTCGTGGGTGAGTTGTTTACCGTCTCCAGGAACTGGCAATTCCTGGAGGAACAATCCTTCCAGGATCAGCAAGACCCCAGATGTCAAAGCATCAGAATACAAAAAATAAAACCCGTGGTTAATACAAGAGGGAAACTGGGAGGAGTTCATCTTTCTGACAGGAAATGTGGCTTCCACATGTGTATGTGTGTGCATGCACATGTGTGTACACACATGTGAGTGTGAGTCTGTGGTATAGTAACTGGTTTCACAGCGTCACCTGAAGTCTTAGAATTTCTAGTGATTCAATATGCATTTCTAGGAATTGAGGCTTCCACATGGACCACATTATAAATAGCATGTGTCCCCCATCCATCTTTTATTGGCTTGGCCTGGCTCCAAGGACTCTATCTGAGAAGCCCAAGAACTGCTATACTGACTCTTCCTCCTTCTCTAGAAAGTCATCAATTCTGGGTGGAATTGGAGGTTTAGATCATAGTGGTCATCCTTTTAACCTCTCATTTTAACTAGCTTCTACTAAACTGAGGGCTGTGGTCATTATCCAAGGTGGAGACTCTCCTCCAGCTTCTCCTTCCTCTTAGTATGGTTGGAAGTTGTCCTTAAGATTTGAGCATTTTAATTAACCAATTCTTCCTTCTTTTCTTCCATAAGAATATTTATTTATTAACTTTTATGTGCTAACACAAATCCAGGCATCTTGAGGGTATACAAAGAGAAACCAGACAAGGAGTTTACAGCCTCATACAGCTTCAGAGAGAAATCTTTTTCAAATTTATTTTATTTTTTATTGAAGTATAGTTAATTTACAATGTTGTATTAGTTTCAAGTGTAGAGCAAAGTGATTCAGTTACATATATATATAGTTTCAAGTGTAAAGCAAAGTGATTCAGTTATACATATATATAAAATATATATATTATATATATGTAATTCTTTTCCATTACAAGTTATTACAAGATATTGAGTAGAGTTCATGTGCTATACAGTAGGTCCTTGTTGTTTGCCTATTTTATATATAGTGGTGTGTATCTGTTAATTCCAAACTCCTAACTTATCTCCGCCCCGCCACCATCCCCTTTGGTAACCATACATTTGTTTTCTATGTCTTTGAGTCTATTTCTGTTTTGTAAATAAGTTCCTTTGTATCATTTTTAAGATTGCACATATAAGTGATGTCATATGATATTTGTCTTTCTCTGCAGAGATAAATCTTAACAGTTCTCTGAAGGCAAAACCATACTTACTCATTTGATAATTCAAGCTCCTATTGCATCTTAAATGTTGTCTGAGCCTTGAGAAACACGCTGCTTTCAATTGGTGTTAGGAAGTACGTCAAAGTTCATCCCTAAGGATGAACCACAGAGACGGCAAGGACTATCTACGTTAGGGAGAGAAGAGAGTCAGGAGTTGGGGGGGGTCCAGGGTCACATATGTCTGATTTCAGATTCCATCTCTGGATCTTACTACTTCTAAGAACTTGGGCTAGTTGCTTAAGTATCTTAGTCTTAGTTCTGTCCTCTATTTACGAAAATAGTCATTATTTAAAAGTTGTGGGGGAAAGAATTGATCCAGTTAAGATTGTTGTCACAATAACCGAGAAAATTTGTGGAAATCCCTTGACACTGTGCCCAATACATATTAGATACTCACAGGTATGCTTTATTGTTAACATTATTGTCAATAGTGCTGTGTTTAAGGAGAAAAAGCATGAGTATTGACATCAGGGAAGTCTGAGTCTCGGTGCTGATTCTGCTGCTTAGTAGGCATGTAATCCTGGGGTACATTACTTAACATTTCTGAATCAGAAATAATCACACCTACCTTTCATGTGATAAAACTGAAAGATAATGAGTGTAGGATGCCTATAACTTATTATTTTCTGGCTTCCACGTGAAGTGGTAGCTGTAACTATTAGTGTTATCTAGTGATGAACTAAGAATCTTAGACTCCTGGAAAATCAGCCATGCATTTCTGTGGGAGAAGATAGGGTGCAGGGAGAGAAAAGGATCATTCTGCTTTTTATGATGCTCCTTTTCTTTTTTTTTTTTTTCCCTTTGGCACTGTTTGAATAGAGGTCACTGGTTGGCGCCTGTACAGGATGCCTGTGGTTCTACCCTCCCAACCCACCATGCCTTTGGTCCAGTCTCCAGGACCTGCGTTTATGCCTGTCTCTGTGGCTACCTATGACCACAATTGGAGAAAGTCCAGCCGGCTGGGGGAGCCTCATGTATGACTCTGTGTTCCTGGGTGCCTGCCAGTGGACTCATTTTGCTGGAGGAATGTGTAATACGTACTGAGATTCTGTGGGGCCTCAAGATGGGAGGACACTCAGGGCCAAGGGGACCTGGAACCAGGGTAAGGAGGGCAGGGAGAAGGCTGTGCAAAGACATTTTTGCTCTTTGGCCCCATCTTCATGTTGAGTGCCCCAGGCCTCAGTCCTTGGTTCCCCCTGCCCTGTTTCTTGGTGACGTCACCCAGACTTAAGTAACAACCGTGTGCTCACAACTAATAATTTATATCCAGTACATACTCAGGGTTTAGGTATTTGTAGAAAAACAAAAGAAAGAAAGGAGGAAAGAAATTAAAGTAAGGGAGGGAAGGAGGGTAGGAGGGAGGGAGGGAAGAAGGAAGGGCAGTATTGTTAACTTGAAAGGATCTACTGAACTGGTATTAAAAAACTAAATATAAAAGCATGGGTTGTGAAGCACAGATAACATGGGTTCAAATCTAAAATCTCTCACTTTCAGGCTAATTTGGGACAAATTATTTAATCTCTGGATGCTTCAATTTTCTCTTGTCAAATGGGAATAATAAAAGTTATCTCATTTGTTTGGAGGTTGTTTGGAGATATAAATATGCTGGTACATGTGAAATGCTTTTAAAATTACCTGGAAAATCATAAATGTTTCTAAATATTAGCTATTATCACATAAATATAAACTGTATATCTGATAGACCTTGTATGAAATACCCAAATGACTTAAAAGTGGTGAAAATCTAATTAAGATTCCAATGTATGAGCCATAAATGTGTGGAATGATTACACACGTTTCTGGATCTATATTTGAGAAGAATATCTTGGGTAATGTTACCAAATGGGTGACATGTTAGGAGAAGATATTTTTAATGTTAAAATTAAGAAGGAATTAATATCCAAAATATAATTTAAATTGACAGGCTGAAGCAGGGAGCCATTAAGAAAATGGGCAAAGTGACCAGACAATTTATAGAAACTGAAGTCTAAATGTCTGAAGACTATATAAAAATGTGCTTGAGCTCACTGGACATAATAGTGCTAACACAATGAGATACTACTTTATACCCATTAGAATGGCAAAAAATGGAAATGTTGGGACAGTCAATTGCTGTCAGAACTTTGAGAGGACAAGAATTTTTATGTACAGTTGATGAAGAGTAAATAGGAACAATCATTTTGAGAAGCAGGTAGGCAATAATTAGCTAAAACAAGTATTTCTTTTCCTTTTGACCCAATCAACCCAATCCTATGTATATATTCCAGAATAATTCTTTTTTTTAATTGAAGTATATTTGATTCAGAGTGTTAAGTTCTATTAATTTTTGCTGCTGTAGAGCAAAGTGATTCAGTTATACATACTTTTTTATATTCCTTTCCATTATGGTTTATCACAGGATATTAAATATGGTTCCCTGTGTGATACAGTAGGACCTTGTTTTGTATCCATTCTATATATAATAGTTTGCATCTGCTAACCCCAAACTCCCAGTCCATCCCTCCCCTACTCCACCTCGCCCTCCCTCTTGACAGCCACAAGTCTGTTCTCTATGTCTGTGAGTCTGTTTTTGTTTTATAATTAGGTTCATTTGTGTCATATTTTAGATTCCACATATAAGTGATATATGGTATTTGTCTTTCTCTTTCTGACTTACTTCATTTAATATGGTAATCTCTAAGTCCATCCATATTGCTGCAAATGGCATTATTCCATTCTTTTTTATGGCTGAGTAGTATTCCATTATATATATGTACCATATCTCTTTATCTATTCATCCGTTGATGGACATTTAGGTTGTTTTCATGTCTTGGCTATTGTGAATAGTGCTGCTATGAACATAGAGGTGCATGTCTCTTTTTGAATTATAGTTTTGTCCAGGTATATGCTGAGGAGTAAGACTACTGGATTATATGTCAATTCTGTTTTAAATTTTTCAAGGAACCTCCATACTGTTTTCCATAGTGGCTGCACCAACTTACATTCCCACCAGCAGTATAGGAGGGTTCCCTCTTCTCCATACCCTCTCCAGCATTTGTTACTTGTAGACTTTTTAACGATGGCTATTCTGACTGGTGTGAGGTGGTACCTTATTGTAGTTTTGACTTGCATTTCTCCAGTAATTAGCGATGCTGAGCATCTTTTCATGTGCCTTCTGTGTGTCTTCTTTAGAGAAATGTCTATTTAGGTCTTCTGCCCAGTTTTCAATTGGGTTGTTTGGTTTTTTATTTTGTAGTTGAGTTGTATGAGCTGTTGATATATTTTGAAAATTAAGCCTTTGTCAGTCACATCATTTGCAAATAGTTTCTCCCAGTCTGTAGTCTGCCTTTTTGTTTTGTTTATTGTTACCTTTGCTCTACAAAAGCTTGTAAGTTTGATTAAGTCCCATTTGTTTATTTTTGCTTTTATGTCTACTGCCTTAGGTGACTGACCTAAGAAAACATTGATATGATTTATGTCAGAAAATGTTTTGCCTATGTTCTCTTCTAGGAGTTTTATGGTGTCATGTCTTATTAAGTCTTTAAACCATTTTGAGTTTATTTTTGTGTATGGTGTGGGGGTGTGTTCTGCCTTCATTGATTTACATGCAGCTGTCCAGCTTCCCAACACCACTTGCTGAAGAGACTGTCTTTTTCCATTGTATATTCTTGCCTCCTTTGTTGAAGATTGACTGTAGGTGTGGGGTTTATGTTTATTTCTGGGCTCTCTATTCTGTTCCATTGATCCATATGTCTGTTTTTGTGCCAATACCATGCTGTTTTGATTATTGTTACTTTGTAGTATTGTCTGAAGCCTGGGAGGGTTATGTCTCCTGCTTTGTTCTTTTTCCTCAGGATTGCTTTGGCAATTCTGGGTCTTTTATGGTTCCGTATAAATTTTAGGATTATTTGTTCTAGTTCTGTGAAAAATGTCATGGGTGATTTGATAGGGATTGCATTAAATCTGTATATTGCTTTGGGTAGTGTGGCCATTTTAATAATATTAATTCTTCCTATCCCAGAACATGGGATATCTTTCAATTACTTTGAATCATCTTCACTTTCCTTTACTAATGTTTTATAGTTCTCAGAATATAACTCTTTCACCACCTTGGTGAGGTTTATTCCTAAGTATTTTATATTTTTTTGATGCAATTTTAAAAGGAATTGTTTGTTTACATTCCTTTTCTGATATTTCATTGTTGGTGTAAAGAAATGCAACCAATTTCTGTATGTTAAACTTGTATCCTGCTACCTTGCTGAATTCGTTTATCAGTTCTAGTAGTTTTTGTGTGGAGTCTTTAGGGTTTTCTATCCATAGTAACATGTTATCTGCATATAATGACAATTTTACCTCTTCCCTTCCGATTTGGATACCTTTTATTTCTTGTCAGATTGCTGTGGCTAGGGCTTCCAATACTATGTTGAATAGAAGTGATGAGAGTGGGCATCCTTGTCTTGTTTCAGATTTTAGTGGGAAGGCTTTCAGCTTTTCACCATTGAGTATTATACTGGCTGTGGGTTTGTCATAAATAGCTTTTATTATCTTGAGATGTGTCCAGAACAATTCTTATAAATGTTCATAAGGGACCATGTACAAACATGTTTTTGAGTGTTATTTTTGGTGGCAGGGAACTGAAGGCAACCAAGGTTAATCCCTAAGGAAACACATAAGTGATAGATGCCCACTAAGAAACTATGGGCTCTAGTAAGAAACACAAACTAGATGTCCACAGCCACACAGATAAATCCTCACAAGAGTGTTAGAGTTAGAAAAATATGCGTTACAATCTTATATCATTTATGTAAATTGAAACACATATGTAAAACAACAGCGGGAATTTTATGAGAATATACTAATATTTACGGGCAGATATTGAAAGCTTTATATCGAATGTCTACGGACTAGAGAATGGGACTGGGCACCAGAGAATTGGGGAGACAGGTAAATTAAACTCCAGTGTCACCTGTGGAGATAAATAAGGTCATTGTGTTTAGGATGATAAGTTCAGCTCTCTATACTTAAAATCTAATTTAAACAGCAAAAAGATGTCAGTTGACTACACAGATATTTATGTGGTATAAAAAACAAAAACATTTCAAAGCGTGTTTTAAATGATCTCCATTCCATACATTACAGTGTGCTAAAAGCAATAAAAAAATTAAACATCTTTGACACAATTTAAAAAAGAAACATTACTTATTGGTACTCTTGCATTACCTATTCTCAGAGTTATTTTTTAACTTAATCAGCATTCAAAGGGAATTTCAACTTTTTATAGCCCCAGAATTATATTTCTCTTTGTAGTTGCATAGTTCGATGTTCCCATACATTTATAAATGGGCCAGTCCTGAAAAACTGAAACCAAAACCAGCAGACCAAATGCATAGAAGAGTCAGTTGATTGTTTACCTACGTACATTCAACCACTATATGAGCGGTTTGATGGGTTCTAGCACCACTGACACATCATCTTTGACTCAGTTTTTTCACTCCAACACTTCACTAATTAAATTGTTCTTAACTTCATCAGAATACCTCCTCTTTCCAGACACTTTAGATCTATCTCCCTCAGTCTTTGCAACTTTTGTTTGCCTTTGTTAATTGGCCAAGTTCTACCTACTCTCTCTAAAAGGAATCTGCAGTAATACTTTCCAAGGTGTTCCCCCCATTAAAATGGTATGTTCAATAACAACTTGGCTTTCTTCTCCACCTGAAGTCATCTGGATACCCAAACATTTGGCTGAAGGGACAGAAGTTACTGTATCCAACTGGAGGAAATAACACCTGTAAAATGGAAAACGTGAGTCAAACTGTTTTACAGGGCTTCTGGGAAAATAATCACACTACAAGAGCTCAGGATCCTCTGAGTGTGAAGCCTGGTGTTTCATCACCTATGCGTTCCTTTTGTGGTATTCACTGAAAGACTATTGGCCTGTGGAGGAGACCAGGAAACTGGCCAGTGTTCACATTCATTCTTCCCTCTGTTGACAACCAAATAAGTACTTAGGGTTCTTCTTCCCAACAGAGGCTACACACCTCATACACACACTGGTAAGGATGATTTTTTAAAAAAATATTTATTTTTAATTAATTAATTTTCTTTATTTATTTTTGGCTGCGTTGGGTCTTCGTTGCTGCGCACAGGCTTTCTCTAGTTGCAGCGAGCGGGGGCTACTCTTCGTTGTGGTGTGTGGGCTTCTCATTGAGGTGGCTTCTCCTATTGCGGAGCATGGGCTCTAGGCACGCGGGCTTCAGTAGTTGTGGCACAAAGGCTCAGTAGTTGTGGCTCGGGGGCTCTAGAGCGCAGGCTCAGGAGCTGTGGCGCACGGGCTTAGTTGCTCCGCGGCATGTGGGATCTTCCTGGACCAGGGCTCGAATCCGTGTCCCCTGCCCTGGCAGGCGGATTCTTAACCACTGCACCACCAGGGAAGTCCCAAGGATGATTTTTAGATGTATGGATTTTGCAATGCCAAGTTGAGTGTGTATGTGTGTGTGTGCCTATGTGTGACAAAATAGGTGATATTGAGATTGTTGAAATGAAGTAGAATTCTTTTCTTGAACAATCCTGTACTATTTGGGGGCTACTCATAAAGAAGAATCTTATAGAATATACACTGCAGGTAAGGTTTTGCAGAGTGAAAATGCAGACTCTTTCAAAGAAGCCATGAATTTACAAGTTCCACAATGGAATAAGAGCCTTTTAACTCCACCAAGGCAAAAAGGAAGACTATTTCTTTCTGTCCCGTTTGCCTTCAGATAGTGGAATGATAAAAGGTAAGGTAGTTGATATGCAGAAAAATTTTGGTTTTGGAATAAGCATGGTATATACACAGCATGGTTTAATTCTCACAATCACCATGTGAGGTGGGAATTTTTATTTCAGTTACATAGGTGAGAAGCTCCAGTCTCAAACAGGTTTTAAGTGACAATTTATAAACATGGAGCCAAGTCTTGAATCATGTTGGATTTTAAGCTTCTAGAGGACAGGCACATTCTGAACTCTCAAAATGTAAACCAATGCTTAAGAATGGACCTCAATCAATATTTGTTAATAAAGTAAAGAGTGAATGAATGAATGATTAAGTAAATAATTGAATGGGATGCATTGAGTTAAACTCTGTCCACTAGTCCTTATAATGTGAACCTTCAGTGGTTAAAGTTCTTGGAAGGTTAATGTGTGGCTGGAAATAAAGAAGATGTGATGGGATTCACCAAACCGAACCTTAACTTGTTGCATAAAATGCAGCCAAATAGCACAGCCTTTTTTTTTTTTTTAACATCTTTATTAAAGTATAACTGCTTTACAATGGTGTGTTAGTTTCTGCTTTATAACAAAGTGAATCAGCTATACATATACATATATCCCCAAATCTCCTCCCTCTTGCATCTCCCTCCCTCCCACCCTCCCTATCCCACCCCTCTAGGTGGTCACAAATCACCGAGCTGATCTCCCTGTGCTATGTGGCTGCTTCCCACTAACTATCTATTTTACATTTGGTAGCGCATGTATGTCCATGCCACTCTCTCACTTCGTCCCAGCTTACCCTTCCCCCTCCCCATGTCCTCAAGTCCATTCTCTACATCGGCGTCTTTATTCCTATCCTACCCCTAGGTTCTTCAGAACCAATTGTTTTTTGTTTTTTTTTTTTAGATTCCATATATATGTGTTAGCATACAGTATTTGTTTTTCTCTTTCTAACTTACTTCACTCTGTATGACAGTCTCTAGGTCCATCCACCTCACGACAAATAACTCAATTTCGTTTCTTTTTATGGCTGAGTAATATTCCATTGTATATATGTGCCACATCTTCTTTATCCATTCATCTGATGATGGACACTTAGGTTGCTTCCATGTCCTGGCTATTGTAAATAGAGCTGCAATGAACATTTTGGTACATGACTCTTTTTGAATTATGGTTTTCTCAGGGTATATGCCCAGTAGTGGGATTGCTGGGTCGTATGGTAGTTCTATTTTTCGTTTTTTAAGGAACCTCCATACTGTTCTCCATAGTGGCTGTATCAATTTACATTCCCACCAACAATGCAAGAGGGTTCCCTTTTCTCCATACCCTCTCCAGCATTTATTGTTTGTAGATTTTTTGATGATGGCCATTCTGACAGGTATGAGGTGATATCTCACTGTAGTTTTGATTTGCATTTCTCTAATGATTAGTGATGTTGAACATCCTTTCATGTGTTTGTTGGCAATCTGTATATCTTCTTTGGAGAAATGTCTATTTAGGCACAGCCTTTTTTGCATCACTGTGATGAACAGAGTAACAGCCCATGTTATCAGTTCCAATGGTTATACCAAGGCATTTCTATCGAGACTTTAATAACTTTGTTTAATGAGGGGGAACTTATTTAGAAAAGGAAATGATTTCATAATAAATTTCTAAGAAAGCTTACTCTGAGCTCTGCTTAAAATGCAGTTTATTCATGGTGGACTTTAATAAAGAAAACTCTGTACCTCTAAAAGATGGAGAAATAATATGGGCTAGAAAGCTGCGATTAGCTAGTCTAATAAGTGCGTTGTACTATCTCCTTGTGTTTTAATGTGCAAATCTCTGTTTAGGAATGATTTTGACTATCTTATCATGTATTTGTTTGCTTTTATTGTTTTCTGTAAACTGCCTGTTTGTATCTTTTATCTAGTTTTGTTTTGGGGGGGGTAGTGTTGATTGGCAGGAGATAAATTTATGTTCCAGGTATCAATTTTTTTAATTGATTTTAAACATGGGCGGGGGGAATCCCATTAAATTTACGGTTTTATTTTTCCCATTTATGTCTCTAATCATTCTAGAATTCACAATTTTTTGTGGTGTTAGATAGGATATGGATTCATTTTTCATGCTAAAAGGAACCAGTATTTGCTCACGCCATCTACTAAAAAAGTGTCGTTTTCCCATAATTAGTTGTGTCAACTTTATTATATATTTAGATCTCATATATTAATGAGTCTGTCTCAGGGCTATTTATTATCTTCCATTATTCAATTTGCCTGTTATTACACCAGTAAAACACTGTTTTTATTACTATGGTCTTGCTGCATGTCTTAATATCTGATAAGAATAAGCATATTCCCTTTAATATTTTTAAGGTTACTTTAGCTAATTTTAGTCTATATACATTTAAGGTTTACCAAATATATAAAAATCATCCAAGTTAAATTTTTATTGGGCTTGCTTGAAATTTGTAGATTAGTTTGGGGGAGAATTGATGTGTTTAAATTTGTGTTATCCTATCCAAAAGCATGGAGTGAGAAGAGGGCACCTGAAGAAGTGTTGAGGTCAATCCAGAGGCAGAGGGAGAGGGGGAAATTGTGGCCACAGCCTTTATTGTGGTTTCTGCAGGAGGGAATGGGCAGGTGAGACAAGGTAAGCAGGTTGGAATAATTTCAGCAGGCTTTGGAGTGTAGGAGCTGTCCTTAGTTGACTAGTACCTGGTATTGGGGTGGTTAGGGCAGGTGGAGAGTGGCCTGGAATGTAAGAGCTGGATAGAGGAAGTGGTTAGGAGGATGGGCTCTGGATTGGTCAATTTGAATGAAAGATGCACTTGTAGGGCAGTTGTTTGCTAGCCCTGCATGAGGCAGCCCTCCAGGGTCAGCATGGACCCCCAAGATATCAAAATATCAGAAGTACAGACTGAAAAGACACAGTTGATATAAATATAGACATATACATGCATGGGTGTATATGTGTGTGTATATATATACATACATATGCATCATAGGTATAGTTATGTAGTTCTACAGTCAGGCTGGGAAAGAGAGGGTGATTTTTCCAACCGTGACACAGCTGTTCAAACATGGGATCTGACCTGGCAGTTCCATGCCTAACATCAGTGCAATAGCGTTCTACCGTGCTATTCTGCTTGATTCTGCTTGTGGTTTGAGCTTGGCTCCATAGGGACATAAAAGTCTGGCAGAGGGTCATTCCCTGATACTTGAAGCAGAGTGCTGCAGGAGCAAAGGCCTCCTGTATTTCTGCATCAGAGGTTAGCAGGCTTGGCAAGATATCTTACAGAGTGTGGCGGGCGCGGGGGGTGGGAAGAGGAAAACGAATAAACTAAGTTTCTTGAAAGTATCAGTTTTGTTTTCAAATCATTCTGCATTCTTGTTTAACTTGTTTCATAAGTAAAAGGGCATTGTTGTGGTGGTGGTTGTTTTAATGGTGTGCTTCTAATAAATACAATGTTCTGTTTTAAAGGTCTGTGCCGGAGGCCTGTCTGCAAATGTGCAGGATCCTAAATTTGTAAGGCTGAAGAAATATTGTAATCAGTTTGAGTACTCATTTTAGATATAAGGAAATTGAGATCAAAAGGCCTTACAGATCCATGTTTAATTAGGGGATATTCTGATGCTAGAACCTAGGTATATGAATTCTTTTTTCCTGCACCTGGCTGTGATTATTTAAGGAAGTGTTTCCACACTATTCTTGGCTTTATATTCTGTCCTTGGTTTATCTTTCCTTTAGTGTATCCCGTACCCCCAAATACACTGACCATGACAGTCAAACTGACTTAGAAGTAGTTCCCTAAATGTACTACAGCAGGCTCTGCTCATCCTTCATCCTCCTGGCTAACACTCACCCGTCCATCCCACAGTGGTCATCTCAAGCGTGGTCCTTAGGGGGATTCCCTGATCCATTCCAGTTCAGATTCTGTGCTCTGGGTCTACGTAGTAGTCACATGTTATTGATCATAGAACGCTGAATTATAGGCTTTCTTGTCTCTCTTCTTGACTAGATTAAAGGATCTTTGTGGGTTAAGTCTTTGGCTGTCAGGTCTTCATTTCTAGTGCCTCTCATACAGTATTTATACCTGACGTTGCTTATAGAAAAATCATTCACCACAGAAAAGAAATGATATGTTTGCTTGTGTATGTGTGTGTGGGTGGGTTTATGTCACCTGTGTTCAAGTATAATGATCTTCTGATTATTTCCAAGTCACTTGAATAAAAAGTATGGTTGTATAATTGAAGTGTGTGCTGTTGTGCTTGAAAACCAATGAAAGAAAAAGCCAGCAAAGGTCTTAGTCGAACTCTGAATCAGAAGCTGTCTTTCCTTATAGCTTTACATCTCTCTGGAATGTTCTTGCATTTCTTTTTTTTTTTTAATTTTTATTGGTGTATGGTTGTGTTTACACTTTACTCTGTTGTGTTAGCCTCCACTGCACAACAAAATGAATCAGCCATATACATACAGATATACCCTCCTGTTTGGATTTCCCTCCCATTTAGGTTACCACAGTGCATTAGGTAGAGTTCCCTGTGCTATACAGTATGTTCCCATCAATTGTCTATTTTATACATAGTACCAATAATATTTATGTGTCAATCCTAGTCTCCCAATTCCTCCCACCCCATCCCTTTTCCCCTTGGTATCTATACATTTGTTCTCTACGTCTGTCTATTTTTGCTGTGCAAATAAGATCATCTATACCGTTTTTCTAGATTCCACATATATGTGTTATTATATGATATTTGCTTTTCTCTTTCTGACTTTTTTCACTCTGTATGACACTCTCTAGTCTTGCATTTCTTTTACATAAGAATTCCTTCTATGCCTCTAAGGTTCATCCTCAAGAATCACTTGTTCATATCTATGTTGTTTTTGTGAATCTTTAAAATAACATCTTGGTCCCATATTTTGTTAGCATTAGATCGTGTCTCTCTTTGTTCTTGATGATACAATCTCCACTATTCCCTCTCTCCTATATTTTACAACAACTGGATGTGTTTTTCTTCTATCTAATGTAAATTCCTTGCATGTAGGGATGGTAAGTCTTCTTTGTTTATTTTTTTATAAGAGCTTTATTGAGAGAGAATTCACACACCATACAATTTACACATTTAAAGTATGCAGTTCAGTAGTTTTTCAAATAGTCACAGAGTTGTATAACCATCACCACAATTAATTTTAGAGCTTTTTCATCATCCCCAAAAGTAAGAGATTTTTTTTTTTCTTGTTTGTTTTTTTATACTGCAGGTTCTTATTAGGCATCAGTTTTATACACATCAGTGTATACATGTCAATCCCAATCGCCCAATTCAGCACACCACCATCCCCACCTCATCGCAGTTTTCCCCCCTTGGTGTCCATATGTCCATTCTCTACATCTGTGTCTCAACTTCTGCCCTGCAAACTGGCTCATCTGTACCATTTTTCTAGGTTCCACATACATGCATTAATATACGATATTTGTTTTTCTCTTTCTGACTTACTTCACTCTGTATAGTAAGAGATTTTTTAGTAGTCACTTCCATTGCCCTCCTCCCCAGTTTCCTCTTCCAAGCCCCAGACAACCATTAACCTACTTTCTGTCTCTATAGATTTGCCTCTTCTGGACATTTCATACAAACATAATCATATATTATATGGGGTCGTTGGTGGTGGGCTTCTTTCACTTAGCATAATATTTTTAAGGTTCATCCATGTAGCTGAATTATATTCCATTATATGAATATATCACATTTTGTTTATCCATTTATCTATTGATAAGCTTTTTGGTTGTTTCCAATTTGGGCTATCATGAATTATGCTGTATGGACATTTGTGAACAAGGTTTTGTGTGAACATTTATTTTTATTTCTCTTGAATACATACCTGGAAATGGAATTGCTGAGTCATATGGTAACCCTGTATTTAACTTTTTGAGGAGCTGCCAGACTGTTTTCTAAAGTGGTTGCACTATTTTATATTTCCAGTAGCAGTATATGAAGTTCCAATTTTCTGTATCCTCTCCAAACTTGTGATTATCTATTTTTTAAAATTATTATAGTCATCCTAGTGGGTGTGAAGTAGTCTCATTGTGGTTTTGATTTACATTTCCCTGATGGCTAAGGATGTTGGACATCTTTTCTGTGCTTATTGCCCATTTGTATATCCTCCTTTGATGAACGTCTATTCAGATCCTTTGCCCACTTCTTTAAAAACGTCTTAAAAAAACAAATATTTGTTATCTGGGTCAGGATTCCTAGTGCAGCTTAACTGGGTCCTCTGTCTCAGGGCTGTCAGAAGGCTGTAGTCCAGGATTTAGTTATTCTAGAGTCGTTGATGATGTCCAGTTTATCTATTCTTTTCTTTTGTTGTTTGTACTTTTGATGTCATATCTAAGAAACTACTGCCTAACCTAAGGTCATGAAGATTTAAGTCTATGTTTTCTTCAAAGACTTTTATAGATTAAACTCTTACGTTTAGGTTTTGATACATTTTAAGTTAATTTTTGAGTATGGTGTGAAGTCAGGGTCTATCTTCATTCTTTTACCTGTGCTTATCCAGTTGTCCTAGCACCATCGGTTGAAAAGACTGTTCTTTCCCTATTGAATGGTTTTGAAACACTTGGTGAAAATCAGCTGACCACAGGCACATGGATTTATTTTTGAATTCTCAGTTATATTCCACTGATCTATATGTATTGTGCCAGTACCACCCTGTCTGGATTACCATTGTTTTGTAGTATGTTTTGAAATTAGAAAATGTGAGTCTTCCTAATTGTTCTTTTCCTGGTTTACTTTGGCTATTGAGCTCCTTGCAATTCCATATGAATTTCAGAATCCGTTCATCAATTTATACAAAGAAATAAGCTGGGATTTTCTTTATGATTGCATTGAATTTGTAGATCAGTTTGGAGAGTATTGCCATATTAGCAATATTGTTTTTCAATCCAGGAATGCAAGATACCTTTCCAATTATTCAGGGCTTCTGTAATTTCTTTCAATAATGTTTTGTAGTTTTTAGAATATCAGTTTTACACTTATTTTGTTAGATTTATTTCTATGTATTTGATTCTTTTTTAATGCTATTGTAGATAGAGTTCTTTTTTACTAATTTCATTTTTGGATCATTTATTACAAGTGTATAAAAATATAATTAATTTTGTATATTGATCTTGTATCTTGAAACCTTGCTGAACTCATTTATTAATTCTAATAATTTTTTAGTGGGTTCCTTGGGATTTTCTATATATAAGATTATTTCATGAGCAAATAAAGATAGCTTTACTTCTCCCTTTCTAATCTGGAGGCTATCTTATTTCTGGCCTAATTGCTCTGATGAGAACCTATACCACAGTGTTGAATAGAAGTAGTTAGAGAAGATATCCCTTTCTTTTTCCTGATCTTAGAGGGAAAAACTCTATTCTTTCACCCTTGCATGTGCTGTTAGTTATGAGCTTTTTGTAGATGGCCTTTATCAGGCTGAGTAAGTACCCTTCAATTCCTATTTGTTTGGTGTTTTAATCATGAAGGAGTGTTGAATTTTGTCTTTTTATTTATTTTCCCAGCTCTTACATACTGTTAGTTTCATATAGTAACTACTCATTAAATAATAAATGCAATTCGTATGCATACAAATGAATTAATAAAATCAGAGTTACATGAAGAAACAATTTCATTAATGGTTGAAGGGTAAAGAGAAAAATAGATGATCATATTTAAGTGATTTTACTTAAATCTCCACTTTTCATGTAGTATAAAGAAATAGACATAAATTACAAAATTTTGTGTTTTTTCAATCTGATATAGAACCCTGTTATAAATACAAAGCATCAACATTTGAGAAAAGATGCTATTTTTTTTTTCATTGGAGATGCTTAACTTGATATCAACAGGGAAGCAACACTTTTCATCTGATAAACACTCATCCTATTTGCAAATCAAACTTATAAAAAAATGGAAAATCCTTATTTTTCTTACACTAGTCAAGAGAAGGCACAGACTCAGGCAGCAGTAAGGCTTTTGGTTTAGAAAAGAACCTCTGTGTTGTAGTTGTTTGTGAAGAAACTTAGTTCTCTTGGAGAAAGCAGTCCCTGGTGAAAGCACTCCTTATTTTTAAACAAATTGCCTTTCATCCTTTATTCAGTTGGGGGGCTTCTAAGATTTTCCAAATAGAAAGGCACATTGCTTGTGTTAAGTAGCTAATATAAGATGAACCCTGATACAGTCCAGCCTGCCTGGACTCTTCGGTCTAGAAATGCACGTTGCTCACAGTAGCACAGAGAATAACCACGGTTAGGAATGCATCTGTTTACACTGAATGAAGACAAGTCATTGTTATAAGGGACTTGCTGGTTTCCCTTTAGTCTTGGTGTTGCAGGAATATATTTTGAACTTCCTTCCTCCCTTCCTCCCTTTTTTCCTTCCCTGTTTCTATATTTTGTCCCTCTCTCTCCTTCCTATATATTGTCTTTTCCATCAATGTTTATAGTGTCCCTAGTTTGTGTGTAGCTTTGTGCTAGACACCATGGGCAATAACAAGAAGTAGGAAAACCTAGCTCTTAATCTTTTTTCTTAAAATGAAAACAATAAAAGTATATATACAAAAGGGAAACGTGTGTAAAATAAACTTGTAAATGTGAGTCCATTGTTATCAACTTCATGGTAGAGGCAATAACTGATAGAAGAGTTGAGAATAGCTGGTGGGCGGTGAGTGGAGAGGTGTCAGAGCTGGAACGATTTTCCAATCACTTAAGGATAGAGCCATCTAGACTTCTGAAAAGCACAGGCTTGGATACAAACAGGTGTATTCTTTTTTCCTGCTTGCTATCTGGAAAGAATTTCAACTAATGAGGTACTCTACTTTGGAAACTGATAGTGGAGACAGAAATGCCCATTATAAACAGGGTGACTGTATATTTTCTAAACTGAGACCTGTTTGAGAGTGAAAGGGAGTGCTCTTAATAATTACACAAAGGATACAGGCATAAAGTGGGACTGTCCTGGGCAAACTGAGATGAATAGATAACCTAAAGGATGCTTACAGATGATTTTTTATGTTTCTTTGGGAGATGGGAGGTGGGGGATTAAGAACTGGAAATGTATCCTATTTTAAAACAAGCACATTATACTACTGCCCACAAGAATTTTTGTTCCTTTGTTTTTGTTATATTTTAAAGTTTGGATTCTGTGACAAATGTACCCTCTCAGGAGTTGCTCTCTCCTCTGAGGGACCCCCGAATTCATTCTAGGTTAGAGGAAAAAGGAAAGGCAAAGATCCAGTGGTGAGAATAAACTTGATGGGTCCTAGGAAATGATGAGAGGCCAAAATGGCTGGAGAGAAGTGAGTAAAGAAGAGAGTGATGAGTAGAGGGAGCTCATATAGGTCTGCTTCTCATCCTACCTTCGGAAGGCACTAAAACAGAGAGAGGGGCTGCATTTAGAGCATCGCTAACTGAGTCCAAAGCCTGGCTTTGCCCCTTAACAGGCTTTGCACCCTTGGACCAGTTGTTCAATTTCTGTCTGTCTCTGTCTCTTTTCAGAGGAAGGCTAATAGAACCTACAGCAAGGAACTAACTGTGAGACTCACGTGTGCTGATACATGTAGGTTTAGAATGTCAGCGGAATATAGCGTTAAGTGTCTAAGTGTTTTAAAAAAGGTTAATGGTTGATATTGTTATTCATCTCAGTGGGGGCAATAACTTTTTTTTTTTAAGGAAGAAATAGACCAGACCCAGGGGTTGATTTTTGAGACCCCTATCACCTGGTCCTGAGTGTTTCTCCCACTACTGGGTCATTTTAGTAGAGAGAATTAATTTTAAAGATCTTTCAGATTCTGGACAAGTATTCATAGGTCCAGTAGCCTGTGGACCTCAGCATAAACAGACTTCCAGCTTTAATTTTCAATTACTGAAATACTGGTTTAGATGCCTCAACCCTGCAATCTATATCCATGGACCTCACGTTCACCTTGGAAATACCTGGGAATCTTTCCAGGGTTTGTCCTCCAGATGGTAAGAAACTCAAGACCTACTCTGAAAAATAATAATGGAACCAACAACAACAGTAATAATAGTGAATCGCAGCCCACATTTATTGATTCTCCACTCCATGCAGCTGACCACCTTGCTGAGTGGTTTCAAGGTAGTACCTTGTTTAATTCTCAAAATAACCATATGAGTTGAGAGAGTTTACATAGCACAGCTAAGGCTGTGGGGCTTGGGGGACAGGGATTCAAATCCAAGTCAGCCTGTTCTTATGTCTGCGCTGTGCTGCCTCCCCATGGGGAGAAGTGGTTCTAGGGCAACAGCAAATATTTTAGACAGAGAGTCATCACCGTGTCCTTTAGCCTTATTAACCTACAAATCCTGCAGGAATAGCCTAGCTGATACCTCTGCCTCTGCCAAAAAGGGAATGTCTCCATCTGACAGTGATCTGGATTTTCCTAGTGCTTATGCCACTCATGGGAAGCCAGATGAAACAACCTAGGAAAGAGCATCGCCGTCAGGTGACCGAACTGCTACATATGATGTTAACCTGGGGCTGCATGAGTGATCCTCTTATGACCCGGTATGCGCAACGCACTTTTGAAGAGATCTGACCTATTCCCAGAGAATGACTTTTCATCTAGAGAATCTGTGCCTCGCTCAGCAGTGGCAGGAACAGTGAGTGCTCTTCATTCTGGCGCCAGCCTGAACTTGTGCCTGGTTAAGTGGCATTGAGCATTTACCTTATTAGACCTTTGGTGGATCCAGCAAATTCATGGAAAGCCATTACAGGGAAAGAACTGACTCTGGGCTTGCCACCGTGTAATTCTACTCCGTCTTCTATTTCAAGGTGACTAGCACATCTCTGTTATCGAATTTCAGGGAGGGAGGGGAACTAAAAGCAATCTAGGGAGGTAGCCTTGTGTTGTAGTGACAAGTGTGGAAGCACAGTTTCTGAGGTCAGTGTAGGTGGATTCACATCTCAGCTTTGGAAATTAATACCTAAATGACTAGTTACTTAAAACTCTGTGTTCTTCAGTTTCCTTTGGTATCTAGTGTATAGAGTTGTTGTAAGGATCAGTTGACATTATGGATGTGAAAAGGCTTAGCTCACGTGGAAGGAGCAGTTCATGCATTGACCCAGCCTCCATTCAGGATCCCTCTTCCCTTGGCCTCCTTCCAGCTAAGGATGGTCATATGAGACTCTTTTGTCCAGTAGAACTAAAGCAGACTTCTTTTGGGTGGGCTTCTAGAAATACTTGTACTGATAAAATATTTCTTTTGCCTCTTTAGTTTCTCTCCCCACACACACTCCTTTTTGGTTAACGGGAACACATATGTGAGGTCTGTGGTACTACTGCCCTCTTATAACCATGAGTAAATACGTGAAAGCAATTAGAACAGTTTTGGCACATGGTTAAAACTACAAAGTGTCAATACTATCATCATCATCAACAACAACTTTATCATTATTATAAGCATGAGGATAAGGTCTATTGACTCATGATCATGGAGCAAAAAAACAGAAACTTCGCGAGTCCCCGATAACATAGATGTACCAGCTTATCCACCACCTAACTGTGGACTTCTTGAAATATTAAACATATAACCTTGTATTTCTCTATGTTGCTGTTAGGCATTGCATTTCTTGCAGCTAAATGAAATCGTGATATAACACAGAATCTGTTAGTTCTTGATTGTTTCATTATTTCAGTCTAAAGAAGTGGCTAATGCTGGAATTCCCAGTACAGTTATCTCAACCGAACAGTCATCCAGTCTCTGCTTGAACACTTCCAGTGACTAGAAGCTCACTACTCCTCAAGGCAGGTTATTCTGCCTTTGGGCAGGTCTGACATCTAGAAGGATATTTCTTATGAAAATATTTGTTAAAATATCAACTATCTTAACACTGAGGAGTAATACTAATGGTGAAAAAAGTCTATACCTAGTGTCTGACTTAATCCAGATTGGCACACCTACATACCACAGAGTTGGTATGTAATTAAAAGGAACAATGTAAATCTCAAAATTGGAATCCAAGGCTTGACTGTGGAAATTCTTCCTTGGACGTAGATTTGTAATTATATTCGTGATTGGGCACCAGTCCCCCAGGATTTAAATGCACCGTCATCCCAATCAGTTGACGGACACCCTTGGCAGAAATTGGTGTTCATAAATATATATTAAGTAAATGAGCTCTTATGTACTTACGGTTTTGATGGCACCAGTAATTGATGGATACCAGGCCTTGAAGTACAAAAGGAGTTAGCTCATTCCCCTGATGTATGTTGAACCAGGAGAATGGGGGTGGGAAAGCATGCTGGGGAGAGAGTAAAAAACAGAAGTTACCACATCCACCCAACCAGATTTGTCTGACTCCCATGAAGTCTGCTTCTTTGGGGCATGTGTTTTGTTTTTCAGGGATGATTGCTTCAGTTCCCTGGTGTTTTCTGGGCTTGTGTAAAGTCTCACCTTTACCATGCAAGTCCCATCCAGGTGAATAGGGAAGGAGTGGTCAGATAGAAAGGAATGGGAGAGGTTTCAACAATCCTTGAGGAAATAAACCCAAAGTGTATAGAGGCCTAACTAATCTGATTTTCTCTCTTATAAAGTACTTCCACCCCATTTGACCCAAATCTCTGCCCTGACTAACACCATAAAAGCAATGGGGTTTTCTTTGTGGTGAACTCTTATGAACAAGATGGAGTTTGTTGTTAACTATCGGGAAATTCTGGACACACGATGCCCCGGGCCTACCTTGATAACATTTTGTTCTTCATAGAAGTCATCAGAACTGGAATTGGGGGAGTTCTTCACTGAAGTGAGGGCCTGGAGGCAGAGACATGAGACCCATTTCTGTCAATTAGAAGATGCTTAAGAAGCATCTGTTTCTACTGCCACCACACCCCACGCCCCAGCATCAAGTCATACAAAGATAGCATGGTAGTACTGAAAGGGACCCTTTCTAGCGCAGCGTTCCCTTTGTACCAAGTCCCAGGGAAATCACAGAGTTTATGAGAGAACCAGGCAATAAAGTGAGTAGGAGCATGGATTTTCAAGGCAAACTTCATGCTTTCCATTCCCTTCACTACTAATCATGTCGTTTTAGGGATGCTTTTTTAAAGGCCCCTAGCCTACGTTTCCTCCTCTACTAAGTGGAAATAATAATGGCATTTTCTTCAAAGGTTGTTGAAAGAATTGATGATAATAGCCTTAAAGCCTTTAAAACAGTGATAGTCAAATAGTAAGCATTCAATAAATGTTAGGTGTTATCCATTTACCCACTAAATATCTAACAAGGGTTAGATATTATATATCTAATATATATGTCACACCCAGAACTATGCTAAGGTCTGGGAACGAAATGTTAAACAAAACACACATTGCCCCCTGAGCTCATGGAGTTCACAGTATATTGAAGAAAACTTAAGTTAAATAGATAATAACAATACAGTGTTATCGGTTCTGCCAGGGGTAAGCACAAGTGCGCCCTGGGGATCAGAGGAGGGCGGTGACCCCGTAGTCAGTGAAGACTTTTCTGAAGAGGTGATGTGTAGACGGCTGCATGCTGGTGGTAGTGCTGGGGAGGAGGTGGGTGAGTATTCCAGGCAGAGGGAGCAAGAGCTCCCCAGGAGCTTTGAGCAAGGTACAGTAGGGCTGTTGTAAGGAGCAGAATGAAGTTCCCAGGAGGGGAACATCATGAGGGAGAAAAGGCAGAAGGTAAACCTGGAGGAACCAGGGCCAGGCATGCGCATTGCGGGAGGCACTTTGTTATGGGGAGTTTGCTGATCAGATTTCCACCTTACAGTGGAAGGTGGGGAAAAACAAGTGAAGAAACACTCGCCCCTCTTTGGTTCTCAATTCTCGTGTCCTCTAATCCTTTGGAAACATCTTTTCCTCAGTCATCCCCAGAGGCCCTAGACTCTAAACCCTGGAGAGATAAAGGGAGCTCAGATCCAACGCAGTCAAGATGGAGAAGCCTGGGTAGGATTGTGTTTCTTTCCGTCCCCAATACCGCAGTGTCAGGTGAGAGGGCGGTCAGAGGGCAGTTGCTGGTGGCTCTTTCTCCCTGATGCCTGAGGCTGACTGTCCTGGTTTCTCCTGAGGCAGTGGCCTGGCTTCCCAGAGCCAGACCTCCCAAAGGCTGAGGAGGAGGTATCACCCTTCTAATCTTGTGGTTTGTGGCAAATACTGCTTCCATCTGCAAAGTGCTTCAAAATCCAGATTTTCAGATCTTCCATGGTAGTGACTTCATTAAATATATTCTTCCAATCATGCCGCAGAATTCTGAAAAAAGATGGACTGAAGCTGTTTGGTTTAAAGAAAAAAAGCCAAAGTAATGAATTTGGTTCAGAACACCAAAGTTTTAGTCCGATCCCTGCCACAAACTAGCTATATGACCTTGTACAAATCCTGTAACCTTCAGACATCTCTGCTTCTTAAGGATTGGGGATGAGATGATTTCTAAGCTCCTTTTTCCCTTAATTTTCTCTGATTCCATCTTCCAATTTTAGAGAAGAGGAAGCAGGTCTAAAGATACAGAGGGATTTTTATACCACCTCCTTAGTTAATCAGTTAGCCCAGGCACATCCGAGGGGCTTTGTTTTCATATGAGTTAGCAAAATTACTGCATAGCACCAATCATGGAGTGTTCTACCTCAAATGTTGAAGAATAAAATCATAGCATGCACCGGCTTCATAGGCCTAGTTGGTTTTAAAGTCAAGATCTCCATTTTTTTTCTCAATTCCCTTTCTTCTTCCTTGTTTGAGTCAATCAGGGGGATAAAACCATTTGCTCTAAAATTAGCTGGTAGGGTTCTTTCATCTTGGACTCTTTTGAAATGAGAATTGAAACCCACGCCTCAAGTAAGTGAAAATCTAGTTTTTCTTCCGCAGACTCCTGGAATGCCTGGACTCTTGCCCTGACCAGACCCAACATAAGGGTTTCTCAAGTGGGATACCATTTTTATCTCAAACCAGCTCTTTGGAGGGAGGTTCCTGAAAAAGCATCGGCCAAGGTTCTGTACTTCAGATCATGTCACGTTTCTCTCTGGGGTTTCATGGATCAACTCCTCAGACCCAGGACATCCAATGAGTCCTCCATTGCCTTCGATGAGTTGCCGTCTCTGAGCTGGATGAACACGAAATACAAGACTGGCAGAGCTATGTGTTCCTTGGCCAGCACACGTGGGACTCTAATGTGCACTTTCGAATCTAAATGCTGAGGCAGTCTGTTCTCTGGCCACCACAGAAGAGCTAACAGTCAAGAGAGTGGAAAGGAAGCCAGCTCGTGGGATCGGCTACACATCCCCCCAAGGGCTGTGGTTACTTGAACACCACGGAGTAAGCAAAGCTCATGACATGTAGCTGTGGCATGGCGTGGTTTAGGGGCCCACTGGTCCGGTTCAGAGTCAACTACTTTGGAATCATCAGGCAAGTGTAAAATTGTCCTCTGGGGAGGCATTCCCCATTAAGCTACCCTATCATAAATTCTGTAGCACTGGCCGCCAGGCTGCTGGCCATGAAAAGCCCAGCTGTCCACATCACCAAGTCCTCAGGAACACTTGAGCCTCAGCATCACCCGTGAGTGAATATAAGCAAAGCATTTCATTTCTAATCGCTAGAATCAGAACAACAAGGGTTCACATATCAAATATTGACTAATGACCTTGGATAAATTACCTTGGGTAGATTATCAAAGTCACAGTCTTCTCATGTGTGAATATACACACACACACACACACATTGCATTTAGCACAGTATCTGGCATACAGTGGAGCTCACTAATTATAGATAGTGATAATAATCATAATAATAAAGCTATTATTAGGATCTATTACTCATGGAAATCAGGAGCTTTGGGGTTAGATGAGAGGTTGAACTCTGTGTCAACTATTTACTCTCCCTGTGACTTCTGGACAGATTTTTGTTTGCTTGCTTGCTTGCTATACAGTGGCATCATAATATCTTAGGAGGAGGGTTGTTTTGAGGATTAGAAATATTTCATGGAAAGCACTGAGCATATTGCCTGGCATATTGCAGACACTTCATACATGGGACCACCATCACGACACCTCAGATTATTCTTGATTGCATAAAGAAGTTGACCCACATGATCTCTGAGCTCTATTTGTTCGTGAGTGTGTGACGTTAATGTCTGTAATCTGAAAGAGCTCAGAAAAACACAGCAAATGTAGAAGGTGCTTGTCATCAGGCGTTATTGCAGGGGCCAGTTCTTAGTGCAGCCCTCACACTTGGCCCACGCACGTTCTTTTCCTTGCTTTCTCCCCCAGGTCCCTATCAATACCCTTGCAGCCTCGCCCAACCTCTGTAGGACGACGTTCACAGACTACACAAGTTCACCAATGTAACACTTTATGAACTCACCAGGACAGAACTGCTCAGACTTTGAGCGCCGAGTCCATTTGCGTTTCTAGGTACATGTTCAGCTCCACCAATTCCCCCAGAATTGCAGGATAAACATCCATGACCCAGGAAGCGAGACCCCTCTCCCCGTGTGTTGAGATACTGGATGTATAGTGCTAGGACTCATCATTAATATTTACACCTTACCCAAACATGACATCCTGCGGGATGTTTTAAATTATGGGGGAGGCGGAGATTGAGCTAAACACATTTATGTTATGTAACTTATTTTTTTTTTCCAAAAGGATTAGCTGTACTAGGGACACACAGCTGTTCTTTCCACAAGTCACTTCAGAGCAAGCTGCAGACAATGGTAAGAACAGACAGCTTAAGACCAAATTCCGCATTCCTCTCTTCCTGGCTGGAAATCGCTCTGAAAATTCCTGCATTGAGCAGGAAAAGTGTTCAGCTGAAGAGAGGGAAGCTTTGTCATGTCTAATTGACAGTTGTCCTTCTTTTGTCTCTAATCAAGCCCTCCTCTCGCATGGTTTCTCTGTCTGGTCCACATTTTTTCTTCCCTTTCAGTCTCCTTGTGAAGACATCTGTTTTCTTTTTTACTTTTTCTTTCCCAAAAATAGACTTGCCGTGATGCTACAATTTTAAGTTTCGGGGCCTGTTACACACACACAGGCCACTTCCAGTGCCCTATGATTAATATTGCATTTGCAGTTTTATACTCATTTTCTTAAATTAAGTTTTAGACCTCATAGAACCTGGATCTCCCCTTGGTAGCAACATCTCTGTTTTCTTTTGGGGAGTCACAGAGCTCCCATTCCCTAAGTCCATGTGGCTTGGGGATTGACCAATCCCAACTCGAGTGGTGAAAGCAGGATCTGGTCTAACCAATCAGTTAATTTCATCTGTTGACCACAGAGATTGTTTCCGGACTAAGCAAATGGCCCATTAGTCCAATGGTACTCAAACATTGGAAAAAATGGGAAAAAAAGACATCTTTTTTTTCCACTGAGTTTCTTAGAAAGGAAGGAAATAGCTCTGTAACTTCTGGGGACATTCTCACCATCGGAAGAGAAAAGCTCACCTAAGATCGAAGTTAAAGAGTCAACAAATACCATATGCTAACACATATATATGGAATCTAAAAAAAAAAGAAAGAAAAAGGTCATGAAGAACCTAGGGGAAGGACGGGAATAAAGACACAGACCTACTAGAGAATGGACTTGAGGACACGGGGAGCGGGGAAGGGTAAGCTGGGACGAAGTGAGAGAGTGGCATGGACATATATACACTACCAAATGTAAAATAGATAGCTAGTGGGAAGCAGCCGCATAGCACAGGAAGATCAGCTCGGTGCTTTGTGACCACCTAGAGGGGTGGAATAGGGAGGGTGGGAGGGAGACGCAAGAGGGAAGAGATATGGGGATACATGTATATGTATAGCTGATTCACTTTGTTATAAAGCAGAAACTAACACACCATTGTAAAGCAATTATACTCCAATAAAGATGTTAAAAAAATAAATAAAAAAGAGTCAAGAACTGCATGTTGGCTCCTAAACGCAGTCTTCATTTCACTAAGCAATTGCTCTGTGCTAATTATTGCCAAGCAGGTCCTGGGCAATGGAGTTTCATGAGTGAACACGAAATGGATAACATACCTGTCCTCATAAGCTGATATCCTAATTGTGTGAGATTACATACAAATATATATGCAGGTACTGATCAGTGCTATGATGAAAGATAAAGCAAAATAAGGAAATAGAGAATGATGGGGGGAAGACTCTCTTATTTTTTCTTTTTTCAGTGCTTAGGGGAGGTTTGCGATGACATGATTATTAAGATCTGAACACAGTGTGGGAGTGAACCATTTGGATACGTGGGAGAGGTGTGATTTAGCATGGACAACACAAGCCCCAGGGTCCCGATGGAGGAGGGTGAGTGCAGTGTGTTCAGTGGTGGAAGCCACAGTGGGCGGTGCAGAGGGACCAGGGAGGAAAGCGGAATGGGGGGGAACACAAGGGCCAGAGCACATTAGGGAGTCTTGTCGGCCTTGCCTTGAATAATGGACCCGGTTCTAATTGTGCTGGAAAACTGTTGGGAGTTCTGAGTAAAGGTGTGATATATTAACATCTACGTTTTCAAGGACTGGCTCGGCTGCGCTGTATAAAACAGGCTGCAGCTGAGTCAGAGTGGAAGGCTGGAGCCCAGTGGGGAGACGACTACATGGTCTAGGAAGGAGAGGGTGGGGAGTCTGGGGAGGATTGTGGCCGTGTGGGTGGTGAGAGGGGTTTGGGTGATGAGTGTACGGTATATTGAAGTTAGAGAAAACAAGATTTCCTGACTGATCGCATTACAGATGTAAGGAAAATACAGGAGTTATGGATGATTTCCTAACTGGGGGCATGAGCTCGGGTTAAATGGAGTCACCATTAGCTAAGACGAGGTTCACCAAGGAAGGAGCAGGTTCGGATGAGTGTTTATTCACACTAACATCTTCCTTCCTCTTCTTCTCTTTTTCTTCCTAATCTTATTTGATGTCCCTTTAGTATTTGGAAGTAATGACCATTTCTTTCTTCTTAATTTGTCTCTTTTACTATCTATGCTGAACAAGCTCTGTTGTTTTTTTTGCCTTTTTCTTTTTCCTGGCTGCCTCTGCTAAATCTGGGTAAATCTGCCTATTGTTCAAATTTTTTTTTGGAATATTAAATTTCCCTCCTAATAATAACTACTCTTATTAGGTCAAAAAGAATTCTATTCTTGTCTTCAAAGGGAAAAGGCCAAGATTCTGTGTGTGGTTATGTCTGTGGGCTAAGTATTTGGAAGAGTCTTGCAGACAGTCCTGTGTGTATTTGTGTGTGTGTGTGTGTGCCTGTCTGTCTGTGTCTGTGTGCATGTGCATGTGTTTGTTCAGTGGTAATGGGGGAGTGGTGCTTCAAGCATTGTTTAAAACAGATAAAATCAGATGAACTTTAAGTTTCTTCGTGATCCTGAGATTTTGTTACCTAATAAACCTGAATTCCATTTTATCTCCCAACTCAGTAATGAATACCTGGGGGCAAACCTATCTTGCTGAACACTGTTTATCTCCAGCTGCACAGGGTCAGGATATGGCACTATTCTGAATGGATATTAAAAGGATGAAAGACAGTGCCTGTGACGGAGGAATTACAATGGCCTTTTGCAGATGCCAAATGTCACTGTGTCCTCTAGGCTCTGCCTAACATCTGTGGGAGAAAGTGAGCATGTCATTTGAGGGAGTGCAGCCAGATCAAGGCCACTGCTCTGTCAAATGGCATGCCTGATGAACAACCTAGCCTGTGGTCTCAGGAAGTCAAGATACCATGTATTATCTGACCTCAACATACAGTGGAAAATAGACAACAATGGCCAGGCCGATAAACTTTCCTGAGCTAAGAAGGTATTCAAACAGACAGCAAAATAGTCAATAGAACATGGATTCTGAAGCCAATTAGGCCAGGTTTTATGCCAGCTTTACTATCATTATCTGCTTCCTTCAACAAGTTACTCTCTTAATTGGTTTCTTCATCTATATAAGCAGATGTCCATTCATTTATTCAACAGTATTTATTTAGTGCCCACTGTGTATCAGAAACTAGGTTCTAGACATTCAGTCATGAGTAAGAGAGAAGAGGCATAATCTATGTTCCCAGAGCATATATCTCCTGTGTCACAATCCATGAGAGCCCTGACCACCTGGAGTATAGTTATCTCTATATAGGAAGGTGTTCCATGCTACATAAAATGTCTCTAAGGATGTGGTCTTATTCATTTTGATGCTCCCAGCTCCTAGCGTGGTACTTGTTTGTTGACTGCAATTCAGTTCTGGAATTGTCGCTCCGCACTCATCCGACACATTTTCTGCTCTTTTCCTAATTTACTCACTGTTCCTCTGAATGCATCTTGTGCCTCCCTCTTTTTGAATTCTGTTCACATAATGTTGCAAGTTGAGTTGTGCCCCCTGCCAAATATGTTCAAATCCTAACCTCTGATACCTATGAATGTGACCTTACTTAGGGTCTTTGGAGATGTAAATAAGTTAAAATAAGGTCATACAAGATTAGGGTGGCCCCTGATCCAATGACTGGCGCTCTTATAAGATGAGGGAAATTTGAACACAGACGCACAAGGAAACACCACGTGTTGGTGGAGGCAAAGACCGGAGTGCGGCATCTACAAGCCGAGGATGGTCAAGAATTGCCAGCAACTCAACTAAAACCTTGAGTCAACATGGTTTGGCTGGTGCCTTGGTTTGAGACTTGGAAGCTCCTGAAATGTGGGCAAATAAATCACTATTGTTTTCAGCCACTCATTTTGTGGTACTTTTTTTAGAAGGCAGCCTAGGAAACTAACACGCATACTTTCTTTCACTTGAGCTACATTTATCTCTTATCTTTACCTGCTGACAGTCTCTCTCTTCTTCAAGGATCAGCTCAAATAGTACCCCAGGAGCTCAGTTCATAGTAACCTACCTGCTGAAGAACCAAGTACCACTTAGACTATGTATGTCTCATTGTATTTTGTATGGTTTTTTGCATAATAATAAGAATAAAACAACATTTATGTCACACTTTCAAAGTTGTCTAATATGATACAGCAATCTTGTAGAGGTGGAAGCACAAATATCATTATCTTTGTCCTACAAGTGAAGAAACTGATGGTCAGAGAAGTTGAACAACCCACCTAGGGACTCATAGGCAGTTTATATCCATGGGCAGATCGCAGGCAGAGGAAGTGCTATGGGCTTTGGACACCTACTATGGATTTGGGTTTGGTATTCTTCCTACTACCTTTGCCAGTCTTTCCCATCAAGAAGACCTAATCTTCTAGAGCCCCTTCTCAGCTAATAGTGGGCACAGTGTAAGCAGTCAAAATACTTTTTTAAAATGGATTTTTAACCAATGGTCCCTTCCCAAGTTCTGGAATATGCTTGGAAGTTCAGACTCATGAAAAAGCACCAGGTCTGGCAAATACTAATGTACTCGGAAAATGCCTATAGAGTAGGTGTGCTGAAGTTATTGTTCTCTCTGCCACAGTCCTCCAGCTCTGCTCTTCCCAAAACTTCTGCCCAGGCTGGTACAGGAAGCTTCTTTCAGGAGGAAACCTGGGCACAACTCCATGTAAGCAGAGGAAAGGAGGAACAGAAGGATTTTTCCATTATGTCCCTACTGAGAGCAATGCTTAGCACCCCCCTGTCTCCTTTCAAGTCTGGGAAGCTTCATCAGCATAGATCACAGGAAATGAGAAAGAATCCACATCTGAGGAGTAACCTGCCTCCCCAGAAAGCCCCACCATCGAGGGGGAAGTGGGACTTCCACATTCCAGGGTGAAAAGGATCCTGAAGTTCTAGAATTATTCACAACCTCTCCTGTTTCCTCTCCCTGTTATGGAACAGATGGAAAAGGATTAGGGTCCAAACAACTTTGTTTGTTGGCATAAGTCACACAAGACACCTGCTATTAGCAATCTCATGGGTGAATCAATGCCTTTTCCCCAGTCGGAAGCATTGAAGATTGAGCTTAATCTCTCTGCTTCTTGCTCTCATTTTTAAAGTGCCATAAATTTATCCATAGCATAGCTGGGGTTTTAAAAAGATATCCTCACTCTGATTCCCACCTTTTGAATCATGAGATGCTCTCAGTCCTTGCATTTGCCCGAGAGGCCCCTAAACAAAATCAAATGGCAGCACCCTATAAGAACAGTATGTTTGTTCCCTCTTCCAAGGTCAAGCCAATCTATATCTTTTGCTTTGTGCCTCGTGGACATCTTTACAAACTGCTGAAAGCTGAGCTTGGAGCTCTTCCCAGCACATGCTGATATCAATCTACGCATTTGTGGTATGCCCTTCTTGGGCCCTGCTGGAAGAGTGTTAGCATGAACAGAGTGTTTGGATGACTGCCTGGGAAGAAGTGAACTTCACCCTGGTTTCACAACATCAAATCTTGATTTGTCATGCTGCACCCTAATGACACTCGGAAGGCAAGTTCTGGATTTTTAACAACAGAAACCTGTCTCACTGTCAGATAGGGCTATGAAATAAAGGAGTCAATTTTGGATGATGGTTTTGGTCAAAACCTTTAAGGACCACATGTGGCACTTGATTTTGCCTTGCTACCTCCTGTTTATCCTTCAAAGCTCCATTCAGTTACATCATCCTCCAAGAAGCTGCTCTTCACCTTTGGTTGGCAGATAGCATTGAAAGCTCCCACTTTTATGCTTATGTCTATCAGTTCCACCAATTTACAATAACCTGTTTCCTTCTCTGTCTCCACTGTAAGATTATTATCACAAATCATGTTGGTACCCTACCCAGGTTCCCTGGGATCCCTTTTACCTGTTGGATTGGTGTACCCATCCCCCAGGTGTTGTGGGTGTTTCAGCTCATAGCTTTCACCTACAGCTTTCTCTACCTGCAGCTACTTCTTGGAGATCCTGAGGTTATGATCTCCCCCATCACCACTTGCCTTCAAGTCCTGACTTGAGGAAAGAGTCCAAGACAGATTTTGTGGTGCAGTTTATGCTCTTGATCTCCTTAAAAGATTAGGCCATAGTTAGACCTCATCTGAAACTACTTTCTGTATAGCTCCTTTCCCTTCTCTATCCTGTTTTCTTCATTCTCTTACCAGAGAGCACTCCATCAATCAATCACTTGTATATGAATCCCTGTCTCAGGCTCTGCTTCTAGGGGACCTGACCTAACAGGAGTATATAATCTTATTTAATTCTTATAACAACCCAAGGGACAGATGTTAATATTCCATCTGGAGAAACTGAAGTTTGCATGTAACAAACACCTGTCACGCACCAGGTGCTCAGTAAATAGATGTTAAATGAAATAATAATGCCAAATCTTCATTAACTCACCCAATGACCTTGAGCCCCAAGACCAGGTATTGATCTGTGGTAGGAGGGGATAACCTGAAGAGGACCATGACTTGAAAGCTAGACAAGTCCTCTAGGATAAATACAAAAAGAGGAAATTCAGATTGCTTAGAGAAAAGATCAGCAATAAATGGGTGAAATGCAATGTTAGAGTGCTGGCAGAAGGTCGAAGAGATCTAGCCATAGGAACCACAATCCTAGAATGGCATTTGAGAACTCAAGAAGGTCTCAACAGAGCCTGGAAAAGTTTGCAGAGAAACTGCCTAGGAAACTAAGACAAGGCATCAGGTTCAGAGGAATCAAAGAGAGACTGTGATTTCCTAAATGAGAGGGAACAAAACTTAGTTATCACTGTAGCAATCATGCCTACTAGAGTACCTGGCATATCAATGGTGACAAAAAATATTTGTGGAATAAACAATTGAATGAAGGAAAGCTGCACTATAAATTGAGCCTGAGGCATGGTCCTGGGTTTGTGGTAAGAGTCCGGTTACTAAAGCTTAATGACCTGATTACACAGAACCATCAGCCAAATCGACTTACTGCAGAACTTCCAGGCTCCTCTTACGCCAGGTCCTGAAGTTATCCCTGGAAAGGAAGTGAAGCCAGATCATCTCACTGAATGTCTCCTGTTGGAGGAAGTTAAATGGCTTCTGTTTGGAAGTCTGGGTAGGGAACCAAGTGGGGGCATTCCAATGGCAAATCAGTTTCTTTCTCTGGGACTGGCTATGGTTCGCTTGTTAATCTAGGCATTTGAACCAGATGGATTTTCAGAATGTTACTTCTCTGTCATGGATAATGAGCTATTTTTTTCTCCTTTGGAAAAGGGAAATAGAATGATCCATCCTTCAACTATTGCAGATCCCAAGTGAGTTGCCTTCTCACATATAACTCATCTTGTCTGAAATGTTACCTCTATTGGTATGGACTACTTCTACCCATATCCTTGACATTCAGCATGTGTCACCTTTACTGGGAAGCTTTCTGTATTCTGTGGCAGCCTAATCTTACTTTAACCCAAAACTGGATTAGTTGCCCCTCCTCTGGATCTCTGAACTCGATGTATGAACTCCTTACGTTTATCTCTGCCATAGCACTTATTTTCCTACATTAAAATCTTCTTTTCACTCTCTCTCTCTTCATATATCTGTCTCTTCCACTAGATTTTGAAATCCCTCAGGAGAGAGAAGACTTTTCTTTCCGAACTGGTACACCTGAAGGCTGGCACAAAATAAAGGTTCACTGTTTAGTATGTGAGTAATTAATTAAAACTGCAAAAACTTGAGAATGCATGATAAGAGGACAGAGCCATAAGAAATTTCTCTATTCGAACTGCCATCCTTATCTGGTTTTAGAGATAAAAATGCTTTGGAATTAAAGGGAAAGCTTAGTAAAGATTCAGAGATCAGAGGTGGTTGGGCTTAGGGAATTCCCTGGCGGTCCAGTGGTTAGGACTCTGTACTTTTACTGCGGAGAACGCAGGTTTGATCCCCGGTCAGGGAACTAAGAGCCCACCCGCAAGCCACGAGGTGCGGCCAAACATAAAAAAAATAAAATAAAAAGCAATAAAATGATGGACTTATTAGTAAAAAAAAAAAAACAACAAAAAAAAGAAGTGGTTGGGCTTATATAATAAAACCCAATTGTATGATATCATAATCATTTCAGCATTTCAATTCAGTTCAATACAACTTTATTAGGGAATTCCCATGATCTGGAAACATTATTTTCCGAGGACAGTTCAGTTGCACAGAGTATAAGGGGAGAAGTGAGAAGGGGAGAGAGTAGAGAGGTAGTTTAGAACCAGATGTATAGTACCCCTAGCCACCCTAGTTGAAGTAATTGAAGATGCACTGGAAAAGTTATATAAAAGGAATTATTTACCACAAAGTATGCAGTCACAGTTAGTGCTCAAGTATTATTGTTGACACCATGAAGAAATACCCTAAGACTGTTTTTCCGGTTTTCTGGACCCAATTTCAGTGTGTGTGTGTGTGTGTGTGTGTGTGTGTGTGTGTGTAGGGGGGTGGGTGGGCATTCCCACACCACCAAGCAATTCTCAGGACACCAGCTGAGTGTCGTATAATTCAACACAGTTCTGACACATCATCTACTTGTAGACAGCCTCAGATTCCACAGGTTAAGGGTTCAGTCCTACAAGACTGCCCACCTCCCCCCACTTCAGACCCCAGTTGCAAGTCCAGGCTTTTACCTGTGCTTCTGACCAACTGGCTATAAATCAGAAGTTTCCATGATCTTTTCCTAGGGTTCAATTAATTTGCTAGGGCAGCTCATTGAACTCAGAAAACCCATTTACTCACTAGATTACTGGTTTATCATAAAAGGATATAACTCAGGAACAGCCAGATAAAAGAGATACCTAGGGCAAGGTGTGGGGAAAGGACACAGAGCTTCTATACTCTTTCAGAGAATGCCACGCTCCCCACATCTCCACAAGTTCACCAACAGAAAAGCCAGAAGAGATTTAGTCAAGTTGTTTAGAATCTTACGTAAACTGTGAGTGAAGGTGACCAACTCTTGCTTATTACCACAAAGGTCAAAGCCAATGTCTCAAAGTTAATAGGAGAAGAATGTTTATTGCTGACATTTACATGGTGTTTACTATGCCCTGGGCACTGATCTAAGTGCTCTATGTACAGTAGTTCTTTTAATCTTCATAATAATCCTGTGGTGTGGATACTAGCATTACTATCTCCATTTTGCACAGAGAGGTTAAGGAACTTGCTTAAACTCACACGGCTACTAATAGGAAGAGCAATATCTAAACCCAGGAAGTTTGTCCACAGAGGCTGAGTAATACTAACTTGAAAGACTGAGGTTAGCTTTTAGGGAGAAATTATTTAACTAAAAACTTATTATAGGATAGTGGCTCTCATTCTCTCAGGATGTAGGATCATCCAATCTTCAACACAGCTTTGAGGATAAAATAAACCATCATTCTTAGATGACTTGGCTGCAAGTGTGGCTTGGAGGAAGAGGAATACAGTTGTAATACACATTTACTTTCTCCTTGTAGGTCTGTGTTTTTGTAGAGATTAAGGACCCCAAATTTTACAGTACAGAATCCTTCCTGAAGGTAAAACCTCCATATTTCATGTAGGAGTTACCTTTGTTAAACATTGAGAAATAAAAGTAACCAGAGGCACATTCCCCAAAGATAAAGAAGGTGGATGGTCTGAGTACCAGATAGTTTTCTAATGAGTGTTTCTCGAGGACAATGTGCATGTATCTCGGTTGGGGACTGGGATGGCCCTGGTTGAGTGCCTTCTATAATGTGTGAACAAAGAAAGACAAAGAACCCCCCAGTTCTACTAGGGTTAAGTCATAAGCCACTGCAGTTGCCTGAGGGGGGAGGTTCAGGATGAAGAACAGGATGGGGCACACTGTGCCTTGACTAAGCAGCCCCTTAGCTGGTTAGAGGTGTATCTCAGGAACAGTTTTAATAAACCCAGATTCTTGCATCTTCCCATTCATAGGAAAGCACTAAAAGCGTTAACTTGAGATATCTGTTCTTTGTGATTAGCAGTAAGTTTCACTAAGATGTATGCTTGAATGCATGTACTCCTTAGCCAAAAATCATATATAAAAGGACTTTTTCCCTGCCTCTTTAGAGCAGTTTCCTCAGAGGTAACTGAGTGGCTGTCTCCCAGGCTGTAGTCCTCAGTAAGACCCTGAGTAAAACTGAAACTCGTAACTATTATTTTGTGTGTCTTTTTTTTTTTTTTTTACATGGAAAGAAAAATTTTCCTTTATTAAGTATTTAGTTGCTCTAAAATATGTTTCATACAAGAAGGACAGATTAAATGTTTGTCTTTCCCTTTATTTGCCAGTTTTCATAATATGGCTGTAACATTTCCAAAGGTAACAACTGATTTTTTTTCTTCTTAGTATTATGAACTCATGAATTTTGATATATTAGATGTATTTCAGTATAGCTCAGTTATTATTCTTACTTTTACTAAAATTGTCCCATATTTGGATACAATTTACCCCAGTGACAAACTTTTTAATATGGCCCTTGTGTTGTTTTGACATGGCCCCAGTAGTCTTTGAAAGCTTACCTACTTTCTGGTAGGATAAAATGAAAAATTTGAGAATATAGACTGAGAATTTTGACTTCAAATGTCATTAACATCATTACTTATTTTCATTGTCTCTCAACATTTGCATTTATATATATCGATATCATTAACAATGGTGTGAATACTGGAAACAGGTTAAAATCAAAATTTTTTTCCTTCCAGTTTTATTGATATATAATTGGCATACAGTATTATATAAGTTTAACGTGCACAGCATAATGATCTGCCTTACATCCATCATGAAATGATTATCACACTAAGTTTAGTGAACATTCACCATCTCATACAGATATAAAATAAAAATTTAAAAAATCTCTTCCTTGTGATGAGAACTCTTAGGATTTACTCTCTTAACAATCATATATAACATACAGCAGTATTAATCATATTTATCATGCTGCTATGTCTTTTAAGTCAACAAATGTACATATAAAAGTTCACAGAACTAAAGCCACTTTTTATAAAATCTCAGTGCCAAGACAGTCAACTAGAATTTAAACTTTTTTAAAATTTAAAATAAAATAATATTTCAATTTTCTTAATATGAAACTAACACTAACTACATAATACTAGCACGCTGAATTTTTTCCCTGTGGTTTTCTAACCTTCATTCATTTAGCAGTTCAATACTCACTTATTGTTTGCTTTCAATGGCTGAGACCTCTTCCAGGTACTTGGAGACCAGTTGGATGCAAGCAGATAAGGTCCCTGCTCTCATAGAACTCATGTTCTAGACAAGGGGAGTTAAAGCAAGAAGGAATCAAATAAGTAAAACATTTCCAGTAAATATATAGACTATGAGGAGAAGTAAACTAGGGTAAAGTGATGAGAATGGCAGCAACTACTTAGCTTGGGTAAGCTTGGTGTTCAAGGGTGTTCAGGGGAGGCTTGCGTGTTCAAGGGAGGCTGTTTAATTAGGTGACATTGAAGCTGAATTCTAAATGGTAAGGTATCAGGCAGACAGTTACCAGGGAAGGCAAGTATGTTCAAAGGCAGGAATGAACTTGACCTATTAGAGCACCTGAATAAGCTGGCATGGGGAGAGTGATATGATACTGAGTCTGAAAGGAAGTCAGAGGTCATATAATGTGTGCTTTGGAAACCAGAGTAAAGAGTTTGATGGGAAACCACTAAAGAGGTATGCATGTATGCTTGTGTATATGTGCATGTGCTTTTATAAAAGCTTATAAGCTCTGAGCTAAAACTTTCCTTTCTTTTTATTTTTCATATGTAAAAATAACCGTAAAATAAGAACCTATGTACCATTGCCCCTTAAGAGATAAAACATTAAAAAAATAATCTAAATCCATTTTATTTCCCTCATGATCTCATTACTACAATTTTCTTCCTCTCATCTCTACTTCCAGCCTTCTAATACATAATTCCTAGCATGAATTTGGTGACTTTTACTGTCACGCTTGTCTTTATTTTTTTCTTTATATTTTTAAAGCATATGTATGAATCCTTGAATAATTACAATATTGTGTGGTGAATTTTTAACATTTTCATATATAACATCATATTGCATGTGTCCTGCAACTGTTTCTTTCTCAATGTTATATTTATAAGATTTATCTATGTTAATATACATATGTAATCCATTGTGTAGACATACAACTTTTTTTTTTTTCCATTCTACTGCCAATGGATAGATTAGTTATTTCAAAATGTTCACTCTCCCAAAATATTGTAGTGAACATTCTGGTACATGTCATTGTTTGAGAGGTGGTCTAAGACAGTGCTTCCCAGTCTTTTTCAATATGCTTACAAATACTTATAACAGTTCAGGTGAGACAGCCCATCTGGCTAGGAGGATGAGCATCTCAGCCTACCTGTAACCCATTAAGGCAAGTGCCATTAATACTTGCCCTCTGCCCAATCTGTCAATTACTGAAAGGGCTATGAAAAAAATCTCCATTTGTAAGCATAGAATTGTCAAATCAATTTTGTCAGTATTTGCTTTCCATGTTTTGTGCTGATGATATTAGATTCATTGACATTTAGAATTTTTATATCTTCCTGGTGAATTGCTCCATTTATCACTAGACTGTGATCCACTTTGTCATTGGAGATTTTGGCAGCAGGGAGGGATATAATCTGAATCATGTCTTGAAATGATTATCCTGGCTGCTTTATGAAGGATGGAATGTAGGAACAAAAGAAGGGAAGATGGAAGCTACTAAAGCTATCTAGGGAGGGACATAATGGCAGCTTGAACTAGGATGGTTGTCCTAAAGATGAAGACAGGTCTGTAATGTATTTTGAGTTGACAGGATTTTCTGATTAATTGAATGTGATTGTGAAAATAAGAGACAGAGACCCAGGATGATATTTTGATTTGGGGCTTGAACAACTACCTGAAAGAATGATAGTGCCCTTGTCTTCTGATATGCATATATGGCACAATGTATTTTCCCAAAATGGTTGTAACAGTATTTTCATGCTCTTCTAGACCCTTGCCACTCCCCCAGGTAGAGTCTTTGGTTCCTGACCTTGAATCTGGTCAAGTTTTTGTGACTTCCTTTGCTAATAGAGTGTGTAATGGCCTTGTAGAAACGATGCTTCCTTCCAGGTGTGCCACTCTCCCTGCATCTCCGTGTGTTCACCAACCCAGAAGGTCTTTGAACTCTGTTTTTGGGGGGTTTTATGGAGGCTTTAATTACATGACATGGCATGATTGATTAATCATTGGTCATTGGCTATTGATTCAACCTCCAGCCCCTCTCCCCTCCCCAGAGGTTAGGGGAATGGGACTGAAAGTTCCAACCTGCTAAACAGAGGGTTGGTTCCTCTGGTGACCGACCCCCAACCTTAGGTGTCTAGGGGCATCCCAAATGTCACCTCATTAGCTTAACAAAAGACACATTTATCACTCTCATCACTTAAGAAATCTCAAGGGTTTTAAGTGCTCTGTGCTAGAAAGAGACCAAATATACATTTCTTATTACAAATCACAATATCAGACCCTCTAAACTCCATAACTTGGCAATGATTAAGTAAGATTAAACAGCAGTTCTTTGGTGTTTTTGGTGACAATTATTTATTTAGCAGTTATTACGCCTTAAGTTCTTCCCGCATATTCTCTATTTTGCAAATGTAAAATTTGGTGCTCAGAAAACACTGAAAGCAGGATTCACCAAATTAGGTCCTTCCTGCTCCAGAGCCAGGACTCCCAACCACACAGCATCTCAACTCAACCACAGACCTAGGAATCTCAGCACCCTCGGTTCTTTAGGGGGAAGAAAAAGAATATAAGCCACATAGAGATAAAGTGATTGCTCCAAAGCCAGTAAATGATAGAAGTAGGATTCAACTTTAGTCTCATCTCGTTCCAAATCCAAGGCTTTTCTCACTCTCCCATACCATGCCTGCCGTTTTATTTAATCCTGGGCAATGTAGGAAGGAGCTGTATTTTTTTTTTTCCCCCAGCAATGTCACTGACCCATATTTCTGCTCTATTTCAAATATTGAGTCAAGAACTTTTGCCTTTCTCTTTACCTCTGATGCACTGCCCTCCATAAGACAAATTAGAGACTTTGAAAAGAATCACGTTGTGACTTCTTTTGGATCTCTTTTATGGGACCTACCTGCCTGCCTGCAGGCCGGACACTCTCCTGCCTGAGGTAAGCTCTGACCACTGTAGACTGCACCTCTGTGAGGAACACCCTGCAAGTTCCACCACTGTATCTGTGACTGGGTTGGTGATTTTAATTCAGCAGGAAAGAAGAAAGATTCGTTTTGTATACAGTGCCAAGCCATACTGCATATTCTAACCTTGCTTGGTCAGGAACAAGGTGAATTTGTCAGTTCTTGTTTTATTTGTACTTCTGTGTTTCAGTAAATTCAGCATCCAAAGAGAGAAAGACAATGCCAGTAGTAAAGTAAGGACTTGGGTCATCATCAGACAGTCACCATTTTTAGAAATTCATCTGTCTCAGTATTATGTAAAACTCATCAGAAACTATTTTCAAGAATCTTACCCTCTCCTCCCATGTGTGTTGTAGCTCCTAAACTCCTTCTAAATAGAAATTTTGGTGAGGCAATTGGGAGACAGGCTTAACTATGTAGAGTGTCCTAGAAACCCCAATACTGATGACCAGTCAGTTTCTATAAACCCTTCAATACCTGTGGATTCGTTTAACAAACACAAAAGTGCCAGTTAGGATCAAGAGTTTATTGACTAAGGAATGAATTTCATCTACAAGACCTGCTGGTTCTGGAATTGACATAGTGGCCTGGACTTTTGCTTCAGTAGTTGTGCTAGCAAAGCTGGGTATGCTGGAAGAAAGTGTCAGGGAACCAAGGAGATACCGTATCAATGCCAGCACCACTCACTTTAATTTCCATGAAACAGTGGATTTCCTTCAAGCCCAGCATAATTCCTTGTAAGGCTCCTGAGCCTGAATGAATGTGCATGACCACTCCACTGCGAACATCCATCTGTCAGAAGATGAGGAGCAAGTGAAATTAGACCATGGCTCTCTGGTTTCCCCTAAAAGCTGCCAGTGAATGAGAGCATCAGCTGCACCAGTGTGTGCTGGCCAGGGATCTCAGCCTTCACTGAACACTCTACACCCAGGCAGTGAGGCACATCCTGTGAATAGGGATGACTCAGCCTCAACAGGTGTCTGATGGCTTTGCCAATCAACCTCCTGTTCCAGTGGGCTGGAGCAGCAGCACATTCTTGATGGCGTGCAAAGACTGTGATGAATAGCAGGCTTGTGTCTCCTCACAGAGGGCAGGGATCGGGCTGGGGGCAGGTGTGCACGGCAGACCTTAGTGCGTAAATGCATATTCTCAATCCCGGTAGGATGTACCGCCAACTGGTACATCAACAGACTTTTAGTTTCCGAAACTCCCCTTGGTGGTTCTTTTCCATGGAACCTCTGAGTCAACATCAATCATCAACGGGACTAGTTATAATAATGCCTTACAAATGTTCCACGTTTTAAGGTTTCAAGAAACTTACATATTTATGACCCTGTAAACAGCCCTTTCATGCAACCTGCGTTGATGTTATGATGGACATAGTACAGAGAAATAAACTAAAGCTCAGAAAGAAATGAATTCTCAAAGTCACATAGTTCATTTAAGAAGGAGCAGAGCAGAATCCAGGTCCCTTGATTCTCAGCCCTGTGTTTTTTCTAGCCCTCTATGTTGCCGAAACATACATGACTTAGTTAATTTTCTGAGACTCCTGGGAGAAAAGCTGAATTATATTGTTTTGATATAGACTGAGCTGGAGTATAATAAGTTCATTCACTTTCTCTATTTTTTTCATTTATTTATTCAGTGGACTTAAAGAACAAGGGATAAAGATAGTCTTGTGCCCATGCAAATAGATTATTATCCTGTTCATTTATTATCTACAGGCATTTTCTTAGCCAGCACGGTGGAGATCACTTGACTCCATGATGCCAAGGTGATACCTCTTAGCATGATCATATGACTTTTCCTCAACGCCAGTTAGCAGTGACTTCAATAAAACATAACTATGTTTCTCGTTCTCGGCTATGAATCCTCATAAAAGATCGAGGACTGCTATGGTGACTCCATAATCATTAAGTCCCAGAATCATCCTGTTGTTCTGTTCTGCCATCCTTCGCTCCCGTTTTCCAACTAATAGATCAAGCTTTTCAACTTCATCTTCAAGCTCATGGTTCAGTTTCAGCTGAAATATTCCCATGAATATTCACAAAATATTCATACGATATTATGAAGGAGGAAAGGGGCAGAAAAGAACACACCTTATTCCCTTACAGATACTTCCTGGGAGTTACCACGCCATTTCTTACATCAATTAGGTAGAACTTACATCACCACATCTATCTACAGGGGAGACTTAGAAATTCAGTCTAAAATTGGGAAACCACATACCCAGTCAACATTAGGAAGTTTTAAAGTGGGAGAGTCTTGGGGTTTAGAGTTTGCTGGACAACCAGGAGTGACTGCCTCATCCAACGTAGCTGCTCAGCATGTATGAAATGAAATGGAAAAGGTGACACTGGAAGGAATTTCAAAAGGCAGAAATAATAAAGCTAGTTTTTACTGAATGCTTTCAAAGTATGTTGCTCTAAAATAAATGCTTTATGGGTTTTTACTCTATCACTTATAAAGGTCCTATGAAGTAGTTACTGTTTTTGTAACAGTTTTATAGGTAAGGACACTAAGATATAAGCAAATTAAGTCAATTGCCCAAGATGTGACAGCAATGACACTGCAGATCTCTGGGATCTCTATCAAGGTCATCTGACTCCAAGGCCTTTGCTATTAACTATTGCTTTACATTGGCTCCCGCATAGGCCCAGTGAGCCTCTGCATGGAAAGTCTCAGAATGATTCCTGTTTTATGAATAAAATCACTAGAGGTGAAGAGGTATGTTTATGCTCACACAGACGACAAGTGGCCAAAAGAAAATTTTGACCCAGTTCTTTCCACTGTGTCATGGTGCATACGGTTTCACGTGTTAACAGCCTTAAAATCAATTTACAAAATAACAAGATAATAGAGAGGGGAACCTGTCTGCACAGGGTCCTTCATTTGTTCATTTCTCAATGCAGTCATGGCTTTCATCACCTTCACTGTCTTTGAGCAGAGCTCAATGGGTGGGTCAATATGTTGGTGATGGGCTTGGAGCAGATCAATTGTTTTCGACTTGATTGATTATCCAGTGATGGAACCGTGAAGGTTTCCTTTGATCGACCTTGTGAAACCAGGCAAAAGATTCCTTGGGACCACCTAAGTATTCTGGTGTTATTCAAAGTATGGTTCTCAGTGATGCATGAGGAGAGACACATTAAAAAGTCTCTGGAGTAGGGGTGGAGGGGAGTATGAGGAGTTTGGAAAGATAACTTACAGGAAGAGCTTTACCTCACCACCAAGTTGGCTGTGGCATTTAATTATTTTTCATATTTCAACTAACACTTAATGTGGCTTTGATTGTGTTTTCTGCTTTAAAGGGAATGATGCATATTAACACATTTAAGCAACACTGAATGATAACACTGACAAAATTTGCTTTTGCTCTTCGGTGACCGTAGACCCATAACACCATGGTGTCTCTTAGTGAATGATATCATGTGTGTGTTCGCAATTCCTTCCCAATACAGGACTAAAAGAGAAATTGATTGTCAGTGAAACTACAGCATTTTGCAAAGTGACCATCTTTTGGAAAGAATGACAACTACTGCCTCTCACTGACTCTCAGTGATGTGTATTGCTCTTTATATATTATTATCTCATTTGATCATCGGAGCAATCCCATAGCGTAAGTGTTAAGCTCCTCATTTTACAGATAAGGACATGGAGCTTCAGAGGTGTTGTTCAATAGCATGTAACTTTTCACAAGTTAACACTATTTCTCAAGGACTCTCCAGGATAAGAACAGAGTCTCTCTTTTTTTTTTTTTTTTTTTAATATTTTGGGGCAGATAATTCAGCAAGAAAATGGAACAACATTGTTGAACTAGAAAGGGTGTTTTGTTTGGAGGCAAATTATGCTCAGAGACTGAGATTGTCTTTGCCAATATTTTATTTAACACAGGTTCACTAAAGGAATGATGATAATTTCACAAGCCAATTGCATACAGTATAGTGTCCCTAGATAAGCCAATAAAGAGAAATCATACTCCAAACCAAAGATAGATTAATTACACTATTTTTCCAGGCAAGAGGAGATGAAAGGAATAAAGTCTGAATGTAATTTGACTATGGTCTCCTACCTTTCTATGAGTTGATTCTCAGGAGAGACTGCCTAGCCATCCTAGAGCTGATGTCCAGCTGCTGGTACAAAAACGAAAGTCCCTTGTTGCTAGAGACGTTGCTAGGGAACAGAGGCTCTGGTGTTGGCGGGCAAGATGATCTCCTTGGAGGGACCACTGCACGGTTTTCACCACTGCCGGAGCAGAGTCGCTGTGCGCAGGCAGGAGCTAATGCCCCAAGGTCTTCAGAGAGCTGTTTTGATCAGCAAAGAGTCGCCTTGCCCAGACCAAACACTCTTGGTTAGTCCTTACAAACTCTGGGCATTTACAGTCTAAATATCCCCTGGCGATAGTTGCTTCTTCATATGTTCTTACTGATAAGCTCCCAGCAGGGCCACTCAGCAGCTGAGCTACAGACACACGCAATTTTACTTTTATATCAAAACAACTTCTAAATACGACATCAATTTGTCATAAACAAGTGGATTCGAAATCATATCAAACCACTACACAACAGAGTAATACAAACTGTAGAATAAGGGGAAAAATTCAAAAGAAACACTCTATACCTTCAAGATGTTTATTATTGGGAGACATTTTAACTTTTACAGCCTTTAAAAATTATGTGTGTAATTATTTGGTACATGGGTGTGGCGGTTGGTGAGAACATGTCACAGAAGACTAATGTTTGGCTGACAAACTGTTTCCAGACAGGGTGTTTGCGGTGTAATTTACATATTTGTGATGGACTGATTACAGATTAGTCTATGCACTTTGTTAGAGCGCTAACGGAATCTATCTAGTCCTACAAGTTAGCTCCCTCTCCCATGCTTAGCACTACTGCTTTGCGTATTTCAGTTCAGCTCAGCAGGCACTGTTGTATGCTAGACCCTGCCCTATGCAGATGAGATTTGATCTCTGACTTCAAGGAGCTTTCAGTTATATTATCCGTGGTTCTTGCCATGTAAAAGATTGACTTTAAAACTTAGTGTCGAGGGCTTCCCGGGTGGCGCAGTGGTTGAGAGTCTGCCTGCCAGTGCAGGGGACGCGGGTTCGAGCCCTGGTCTGGGAAGATCCCACATGCCGTGGAGCAACTGGGCCCGTGAGCCACAACTACTGAGCCTGCGCGTCTGGAGCCTGTGCTCCGCAACAAGAGAGGCCGCGATGGTGAGGGGCCCGCGCACCGCGATGAAGGGTGGCCTCCGCTCGCCGCAACCAGAGAAAGCCCTCGCACAGAAACGAAGACCCAACACAGCAAAAATAAATAAATCAATAAATTTAAAAAAACAAAAACAAAAAAAAAACTTAGTGTCGAAGTGTTAATTTTATTTATTTTTTAGTACTCAAGTAGTCTGTATTCAACACAGACAATAATATAACATAAAGATAAGTACAATACACACACACACACACACACACTGAATCCCACCATAGAAAGATCAACACTCTTAGCATGTTTATAAATAGTGGCGTTCATATACATTATTGAGTGCTTATTTTGTCTAAAATAGTTTTTCAATTTCAGCACGACTGCTACTTCGGGCCAGAAATTCTTTGTTGTGGGGACCGTCCTGTGCATCACAGGATGTTTAACAGCATCCCAAGCTTCCCCCCCATTAGATGTCAGTAGCACCACCCCCTCTCCACCACCAGCTCTAACAACCAATCACATCCCTAGACATTGCCAGATGTCCTCTGGGGACCAAAATTGGCGCTGGTTGAAAGCTACCAGCTCAAAAATGCATTAAATATACCATTCCATCGGACCAGCACCAAGAAGTAACTTCTATTTTTACTTCATTTTACAGCAAAGGAAACTGATGATCAGAAAGGCTAAATGACTTGGGTTGGTCTCTTCAACTCTGAAATAGAAGAGCAGAGATTTAAATACAGCTGTGACTGCCTTCAAATCTCTCTCTTTCTCTCTCTCCCTTTCTCTTTTTCATTTAGAAGAATAAAATAATAACACATGCTATTATGAAAGCTGCCTTTCTCAGTGTTTAACGATGTTTCATATGCATCTTTCCATGTAGGTAAATATAGATCTAAATCATTATTTTTCATGATGGCATAATATTCACATGTGGGTTGCCTGTTATTAATTTAGGCAGTTATTCGTTGCTGAACATTTATGCTGCTTCTCCCTTTCAAATATTGTAAATAATACTCTAAGGAACAGCTTTCTACATTGAGCTGTGCGTACTGCATTTCTTTTAAATGTTCCCATCAATTGAAAGTTTAGCAAGGAGTTTATTATTAGAAATGTGAAATATCTGATTGGGAAAGGTGATACTACTAATACTTGTATCAGTATAGATAACTGCTATAAACCAGGATTATCCCAGGAAAACTGGTATGTATTCTTACCCAAGTTGCAGTCACTTTTCCAAAATTAGCACACATAACAATATGTTTTTTTTCCATTATTTAGATTTGTTTTATTTTCTCCAAAGAGATCACAAAATTTTCTATAAATTCATCATGACCTTCCTAGGAAATAAAGCAATTTCTGCCCAAATAAGGAATGTGGGAGTCTAAACTATAATTTTCAGGCTCCAGGCATACAGTTGATCTCATAATCAAATACTGCTTCTTTACAGAAGTATTCATATTTTCTTTTAGGCCTGGGATCGAGTGAATTTTCATATCCCATTTACTTTTTTAAATTTCCCTGATTTGTTGGGACACAGAACATCTTTTTTTATGATTTTTTATTCAATTCAATAATTATTGAAAACTATGCCAGGCAGCATGCCAGATGCTGAGATAGAAATATGCCCAAATTTCACTAAGTCTCAATAGTCTGAGACTATTTAAATACAGACTTTTAAAACATAAAACATTAAGTTTCCCTGTTCTTATAACAGTCTATTCACACAGTCTATTCTATTAACAGCTTCCTGAGCTCTCGCATCTCCATGGTCCTACCTCTCCATGCTGCCCCCCACCGTCATCCACAGAAAGGACTATGTCTCTTCATTCAAAATCCAGGTCAAGCAACTCCTATCTTTTTGAGGCCTTGACTATCCCCCTAAGTTTTCCTGTTCTTTGCTCCAATCTGGGCAATATCTCCATCAACACACTTACAATCCCTTTAGCAATTAGTTACTTACTGTCTTCCAGACAGAATGTGCATTCCTTGAGCCACAGGCAAGGTAATATGCAGCTTTGTGTCCCAAGAGCCTGGCATGGTGTCTAGGACACGATAGGTGCTCAGTTAACTCTTACTGAGTAAATGATGGGAGAGGGGGAGGGCAACACGTGTTTATACTTTGCCTTGCTTCTATAATGTCTCCTATATTTCCCCCAAAGGGCAGATAGGGTAATTCAACTAGGAATGGCAAGGCCAGTAGTAAGGGAACTCACCTGATGATAAGGCTGCCCTACTGCTTTTCTCCTAGGAGGAACTAAATCATGATGCCCCCAGAGGGCATGCAGATAGGTACAGTCCGTCCAATGGCATGAACTGGGAAATTAAAGGTGGGCGTGAGAGCCCAGGACAGTCTCCCTGCTGGTCATCAAACAGGGTTTATATAGTTTTGGATTTCCAGAGGGGTCTACTTGGATAATACCTGGGAAGTCAAGAAGCCTTATATGGTTGAAGAAAGGAATAAGCAGAACCCAGATATACAAATGCTAATCTGTATAAATATAATGTAACTCTTAAATATCAAGGAATTTTGCGAGCCAGTTGTTAACATCTTGGTAGCTTGAAATTGGCCATAGGAGGAGCATTTACATCCCAGAAATTAACAAACACTGGAAATCAGGGTCTCCCCAACCTCACCAAAGTTAGCCAGTTACCCACCACACCACTGCCTAGTTTTAAGCCCCAGGCACCAGCTTTCATTTTTAAATAACCCTTTACTGATTGCAAATCTTTAGTAGCTGCAGCTAAAACAAAAAAACAAAAAATGAAAAAAGACTGATACAGGTAAGACTAACAGTTCAGGGAAAGAGAAAGGGAAGAAAGTTATTTCTTTTTTTTAAATTAATTTTTTACTGGAGTATAGTTGATTTACAGTGTTGTGTTTCTGCTGTACAGCAAAGTGAATCTGTTATACATAGATCCCCTCATTTTTAGATTCTATTCCCATATAGGGCATTACAGAGTACTAAATAGAGTTCCCAGTGCTATACAGTAGGTTCTTATCAGTTATCTATATTATATATAATAGTGTGTGTATGTCAATCCCAATCTCCCAATTTATTCCTCCCCCACTTCCCCCTTGGTAACCATAAGTTTGTTTTCTACATCTGTGACTCTATTTCTGTTTTGTAAATAGGTTCATTTGTACCATTTTTTAGATTCCACATATAAGCAATATCATATGATATTTGTCTTTCTCTGTCTGACTTATGTCACTCAGTATGACAATCTCCAGGTCCATACGTGTTGCTGCAAATGGCATTATTTCATTTTTTTTTTTAGAATTTTATTTATTTTTTTATACAGCAGGTTCTTATTAGTCATCCATTTTGTACACATCAGTGTATACATGTCAATCCCAGTCTCCCACTTCATCCCACCATCCCCACCCCCCGCCGCTTTCCCCCCTTGGTGTCCATACATTTGTTCTCTATATCTGTGTCTCCATTTCTGCCCTGCAAACCAGTCCCTCTGTACCATTTTTGTAGGTTCCACATACATGCGTTAATATACGATATTTGTTTTTCTCTTTCTGACTTACTTCACTCTGTATGACAGTCTCTAGATTCATCCACGTCTCTACAAATGACCCAGTTTTGTTCCTTTTTATGGCTGAGTAATATTCTGCTGTATATATGTACCACATCCTCTTTATCCATTCCTCCACTGATGAACATTTAGGTTGCTTCCATGTCCTGGCTATTGTCAGTGGTGCTGCTGTGAACACTGGGATACATGCATCTTTTCTAATTAGGGTAATAAGTCTCAGCAAGATCTCTTTTGATCCATCTCCTAGAGTAATGAAAATAAAAACAAAAACAAATGGGATCTAACTAAACTTAAAAGCTTTTGCACAGCAACGAAGTCCATAAACAAAATGAAAAGACAACCCACAGAATGGGAGAAAATATTTGCAAATGAAGCGACCGACAAGGTATTAATCTCCAAAGTATACAAATAGCTCATGCAGCTCAATATCAAAAAAACAAACAACCCAATCAAAAAAATGGATGGAAGATCTAAATAGACATTTCTTCAAAGAAGACATACAGATGGCCAAGAGGCACATGAGAAGCTGCTCAACAACACTAATTCTTAGAGAAATGCAAATCAAAACTACAATGACGTATCACTTCACACTGGTCGGAATGGCCATCATCAAAAAAAATCTACGAACAACAAATGCTGGAGAGGGTGTGGAGAAAAGGGAACCCTCCTGCACTGTTGGTAGGAATATAAAGTGGTACAGCCACTGTGGAGATCAGTATGGAGGTTCCTTAAAAACCAAAAATAGAACTACCATATGATCCAGCAATCTCACTCCTGGGCGTATATCCGAAGAAAGTTATTTCTTAAGTTGGGTTTCATATAGTGCCTCTAAAAGGCATGTATGCAATAGGAGATAAAGGTAAAGAACATGGCATTTGAACTAAGAATCTCTTTTTAGAGGTTGTTTATGAGCTCTGAGTCCCAGTTTCCACATGTGCAAGTGGGGCTAAATAACTAACAACTTCAAATGGCTGGCTGTGAGTATTAAATAAGGTAATCTACACAATAAGAAAATAACCAATTTTTGAACACATACCATATGAGCACACATGAACAGATGTTGTTTCAGGACCACAGTTCTTTATCTGAAGCCCATAGGACCAGATTTTTCTTTTAATTCAGAGATTGTGAATTGTTTAGGAAGGTAATATAATTCAAATTTGTGTGTGTGTGTGTGTGTGTGTGTGTGTGTGTGTGTGTTTTAACTATCCCAGAGGGATCTGGGGCAGCTCTCTGTAACCAAATATGTTAATTTTTCTTCAGTGAAATGCATAAAGATTCACTCTTAAGTGAGAGTAAGAAATATTATAAGTAGCCTCAAGTCAGATTTAGTTATCAAATGAGTCTGCATTAAATTACAAAAATACTTTGTTTTCACAACCTTTTGAATTTTGAATTGTGATTGGGGATTTTGACCTGTATTATCAACATTGTCGTCAGTTGGCCATGCCCAGTGGAATGATTTCATAGCCAATATTTTCTGGAGAATTCTGACTTCAAGAGCCAAGTATATTTTTCCCCTGAACCATCAATATAGTTTAGCTTTGTCTCCCAAACTGGCTTTTACATCCTAAATTGATATAAATACACTTTGTGGAATCACCTTGATCTTTTAAAGATCTGCTGGTCAAATGCATTGCCAGCCTTTGCTATAGAGTATTTGGAAAAGCCATCAGCCTAAGTGCTCTCAGGAGAAATTCCTCTTCCATTTTATATACTTTGTCTAAGAGGATCATGTTTTTACATTGTGGGCTTCCTCTATCTCCCCAAAGTATAAAAATATGAGTCTGCATTTATATTTCAATTGCTCCAAAAGTTGAGGTGATTTTTTTGCTACATGTTTCTGCAGGAGAAAGTTTCTTTGCAAGTCATGAACTGTAAATGCACAACCTTCTCTTTTGCTAATGAGACAGCAGCCCAAATTTTTACCTTCTGACTCTCTGAGGCATGACATTCTGTTTTATCGTTTTTTAACAGGAAAATGGCTTGGACATTTCTGGAGTGGATATGATTATATTTGTTGATTGAGTTTGTTAAAAATGCACTCACATTTGGCCTCTCCTAACATGAACATAAAATACATTGCAGACATTAATGATCCCAGATAGTCTGCCCATTAGGACATTAAGAAGCAGATGTGATTAAAGGGGCGTGTATTCTGTACCTTACAGGCAAAATCACTCATACTGCTTTGGATTAACTGAATGTTAAGGTCTACAGACATGAGGCTCTTCTAGGCAAACAGCTTTCCCCCCTATTCTCTAGACTAATAACAAGCACCAGGGCAACAACAACAAAACCTCAGTATCTAACCACTATTACCACAAAGAATTTTCCTGCTCCCTGTTGTTGTACCAGGCACTTTGCTAAGAGCTTTACACATTCCTCTTTTTACTTGGCTTGACAAATTTTAGAACCACGGTGAGGAGACCGTGGCTTAGCGATTTAACAGCAGGAGACCTCCACATGAGGAAGTATTTTTGAAATGGAAGAGAAAGAGCAAAAGGGAACTGATATTAAATTAACAATTACTATGTTCCAGACATTTTACAGAAGGTGGTGTCACTTGGTACTCAGAGCAGCTCAGAAAATATATAATCTTACTCCCCAGGTGAGAAAACTGAAGTCTGGAGAGATTAAGTAGATCAAAATTAGAAATCTAGTAAATGGGAGAGATCAGATGCAAATCCTTGCATTTGACTCCAGGGTCGAGTGCGCTACATTATGTAATGCTGTCTGCTAGTTGTGTACCATGCCTGGATGCACTGGGGCAATTAATAATCTTCTGCCTTATAGCAGCTCATGATCTATGTTGGGAAGCAATTTGTATACACACGACTAATACTGGAATGAAGACAGAATTACTTAATGTATGTTCCAGATGTGCATTTGAGACGTTTGGGGGAAGATGCTTCTCCCATTTCCTTCCATTTGTAGGGAGATCATTTGATGTAACACTCCTGGTCTCTCCACTTTGTAGAACAGAGTAAAGCATGAACCCTCATCAGAAACAAAACAACACTACTTTGGAGTGTGTGATATTGTGCCTTATAATAAGAAATATATATGTGGTCTCCACCCCTGGTCTGGAACCAGAGCTGCTGAAACCTTTGGAATTTCCTAGGTGGTGAGAGCAATAAAGGTGTCTTGTGTTATGTTAATGAGGTGATTCAAAAGTCACCCTAGTTCAACTAAGGATGGGGGAGCTGGTCACCAGAGGAAAGGACCAGATGTTGAGAGGGTTGAAAACTTTCAGTCTCATCCCCTTAATCTCTGGGGAGGAGAAAGGGCTGAAGGTCTAATAAATCACCCCATCAGTTGCCCATGGCCAAGGATTGAATCAATCATGTGTAAAGCAAAGAATGTTGCTCACCGTCCAGTTCTACAAGGATGAAATCATTAGCCCTTGCAACTGCTGACTGACAGTACACCCTGAGAGGAATTCAGAACAAAAACCAGGAGGAGGCACTCTGTGCTTTGGAAAAATGGCCCCTTAGGTAGTTAGAGATATCTCAGGAAAAAAATTTAATGATCTGCAGGGTGAGCTGGAAGGCGGAGACCTCGGAGAGCTGATGATGAAAGTTCCAGTCTGGGTTCAAAGATCTGAGAACCCGGAGAACTGATGGGAGTTTCTGTCCAAGGATCGGCAGGCCCAAGAGCTAGGAAGACCCAGTGTTTCAGTTTTGAGTCCAAAGGCAGGAAAAAAGCCAGTATCCCAGTCCAAAGACAGACAGGCAGGGAGAATCCCCTCTCACTCAGGGGAGGGTCAGCTTTTTTGTTTTATTCAGACCTTCACTGATTGAATGAGGCCCACCCATATTAGGGAGGGCAGTCTGCTCTGCTCAGTGTACTGATTTCAAAGTTAATCTCATCCAGAAACACTCTCACAGAAACACCCAGAGTAATGTATGACCAAATAGCCAGACACCCCGTGGCCCAGTCAAGTTGACACATAAAATCAACCATCATACTAAGTAAAATGCCTCATATCCACAGGGCATTTCGGAAACAGTAGCTATTATGTTTACTGTCAGATACTAAGAAGGCACACAAGGCTTTCCTTTTCGTAAGTCTTTAGTCACAGGATTGAAACAAGTCCTTGGACACTGCTGAGCAGGCTGCCATTTTCAAAAAGAGCCTAAATCATCATGATAAGGGAAAATGTAAGGAAAGAAAAACCCCTAAAGAAGCAAAATGTAAAAGATACCAAGGTTTATAAGCCAGGACCCACACCCTTTCTGATCTGAGCATTGTTAGGATCTGATTTCTTATGGCTCCTTCTGAAGGAGGATTTGTGTCAATAGTTACTTGGGCTGATGGAGGTCTGGCCTGGTGAGGGACTGATACTGTCCCATGCTTCTCAGCATTTCCACCTGAACAGAAAGACAAATCTCTGGTTTATGTCACTCAGAACACTGCCCACTCACTCTAAGGTGTCTATTGCTGAAATGCCAAGAGAAATATCATTATCATCGTCATCATTATAGTAATAGTAATAATAGTAACTTACATTTATTTGGTGCTTACTATTTTCCAGGTACCATTTTAAGCACTACAATGTCATTTGATCTTCATAAAAACAACTTTGAGGTAGGTACTATTATTATCTCCAATTATCATTTGGGAAAACCAAGGCTTGGAAAAGTAATTATACCATTTTAACCATAAACAAAAGGTTGCTAACATTTACTGAGTGCTTTCTGTAGATGAGATTATCTCATAGAATTTTCACAAGAGATATATTTGGTGTAAAGTCTTATTAATGAATCCAATTATACAGATTAGAAACTTGAGTCTTAAGAAACATCCTGTCCAAGATCACAGACTTCAAAAGAGAGATGCTTGGATTGCAGCTTGTGTCTGTCTGACTTTGGGAGTTTTGCTCATGATTAGAGTACCTCCTGGCCTTCTCCATCTTTCCTAAGAGGTCGGGTGAAAGAAAGGACAAGGAGACTAGAGCCAGGAGGCCTGGCTTGTCAGGCCAGATCTGGTATTAGTGTCCTAGGACACCTTGAATAAGACACTTCCTGTCTGGGTCTCAATTTCATCACAGTAAACTGTGGAGGGCTGGGACTAGATATTCCAGTGGGTCTCTCACTGCTTCTAGTATGAGATAGTGTAGTATAATGGAAGGACTGTGGAGTTTGGGGTTAAACCGACCTAGGTGTGAATCCCAGCACCCTCTTTCCTACCCTCACTTAAGAGCTTTATAGTCTTGAGCAGTTTATTTACTTGGCCTGTTCTTATTCATTTATTCAAAACTATAAATTGAGCACCTATTTTGTGCTAGAGATAATATTTCTCTGGGATGAACACAGGGATCACATCCATGCCTTCATGGATTTATGACCTAGTGGAAGAGAGAAATGCTGTTTTTCTCTTTGAAAAAAATTGAAACTAATCATACCTACCTCATAGAGAAGCTTATTAAGATTCAAGGAAAATGCATGCCCAAAGCACACTGCCTGGCACCTGGCACTGGTGGTGCCTTTGGAGCAATGGCTGAATGAAGTCTCAGTGTATGTTGTCCTGGGAAATGCTTGAAATTGTTTCCTCAGCTCTTGCTTTCTATTGTGCGATCTGAAAGGTTTTTTTGTTTTGTTTTGTTTCCCACTGCCTTAGTCCTCACAGGGTAGATCAACTTAGTCCCAAGAACACATTGATTCTCTTCATTTTCACCTGAGACTCACATGGACCCAGGGGTTGTAAGAAAGATGTGTTTCAGACTTTGCGGGTCAGGGCTCTAAGTGCCACTCAAGAGCCTTGAGAAGAGGTGGATTGTTGTGGTCAAGAAAGGCTGGCGCTGGAAGGGCAGTGAACAGCAGAGTTGTGGTCAAATTGCACAGAGGGCTGGGAGGCAGACAAACAGGAATGAGCAGATGAAACAGTGGCTTTTACAGCCCACTGGCTGGGTGATCTTAGGTAAATCACTGTTTTGTGAGCTTTGTTCCCCTCATCTGTAACCACCCTCCCTGGAGCACTTTGAGAACTGGGAGCTCATCTTTACTGTAGCACCTGTCATTTTACATTGTATTCGTTCTTTCCAGCTGGGTGAGCTGTGTCCATATCCATGGTCTCTACCATGGTCCAACCACTGCCACCTCTGGCTTGAACTATAATATATCAAAACCCTCCTTCACCAAGAAAAATGTATCCACCTTTGCCCCCTCTGATCTGTATGCACACAGAGTAATCTCACATGGCAAATATAATCTCATATCTGCTAGCTTACCGTCTTCTAATGTCCTCCCACTATTCTTGAGGTAACTAACAAAATCTCAGCATGACTTCTGAGTCTCCTCCAGGCTTATCTCACTCTACTTTCTTCTTATTCCTCAAACTCCAGCCACACCAGCCTCTTCTCATTTCCTCCTGACTCCAGAGCCTTTACTCAGTCTGTTCCCTCTACCTGGAATACTTTTCCTAACCCTCACCCTATTGGCTAGTTGACTTTCACTCATTCTTCATATCTTTAGCCCAAGTATTACTTCCTAAAAAAAGGCGTTTCCTGATCCTAAAGACTAGATGAGGGTCCCCTTTCCTTCATAGATTTACCATAGTTTGTCATTTTAGAGGCGTATTTTTTGTATTACTATTTTAAAGTGTCTGTCTCTCCCATTTGACTGTTAGTTCTGTGAGCACAGAGTCCACATTTTATTATTTTATCCTTATCATCTACCGTAGTGCTTGTTACATATTAAGTGTCACATGAATGTTTATGGAATGAATAAATGAAGGAAGGAAGAAATGAAATGAATAAATTTATCTGTCCCCCCCTCTTGGAGACTGGGGACCAAGCCTTCATTATTATGGGCCCAGCACATAGTAAAGTATCTGGAATTAACAGACAGTTTTCTACAAGCGTGTGTTGATAGAAGGCACTTCATAGCTGCTGTACTGGATGGTTTGACAGTCTCACCCAAACAGTAGGTTTCTGTGACGCTGAGTCTCTGCCCCTCCACTTCTCCCAGTGACAGTGAGCTGGCTGTGTCATGTCATGCCTTTGTACCATCTACTCACAATTAAATGAAAACCCAAGGCTCTGGACAAAGCCTTTCTGTTTTCAAGCGTTTAAGATGCTTGATGTATCTAAACTGTGTCCACGACCCTCGTCACCCTTTGTCTTTCTTGTTAATCAAGGACATATGTCTGCTGATTTCAGCAGAGCCTCAAGTGCTCCCTGAGCTACTGAGATGAGAATAAATCCATGCTTGGATAGTCGAAGAAACACGGGGACAGAGGGACTGTGAAATGTTAATTGAAATAAAGTGTGCAAAGGGTGATGAAGGGTCATACACATGTGAGAGGAGCAGTAAACAGAGAGGTGTTGGCCTGGGGTATTTTATAGGCTGTGTGCCTCCAGGCCTTTCTCCTAAGGATGCCTAAGAGAGGTCCCTTCCAAAAAGTGTCTCCCTCCAGAAAGAGCACTGATGTAGAGAAGTCGGCCTGCTTGTTTTCTGACTTAATTCCTGTTCTCTTTTAAAGCACCATGCTGGGGGAGAGCATTCTGTAGATATAAAGCTGTCCTGTGGAAGACAGGGAGAGAATTCAGGAGTCCTGAGGATAAAGGTTTAAAGAAAATACCTCTCCACCCAGCTGATCTGAAAATCAAGGCAGCCTTTTGTTTCACTTGGTAACTGTCGAAGTCAATCCACACCCAGAGTCTCTGCATAATTAATACCTGGTGTTTGCATAGTCATTTGAAGATTTTAAAGAAACTCTCACGTATATTTTCCTCAGCAAATGCGCGCAACACCATGATGCTGGTATTACTGTTTCCATTTTACACAACAAGAAACCAGGATAAGGGACTCGGGCAAAGTCAGGCTGCTACTAAGTGGAAGAGCTGGGAACTGGGAATAGTACTCAGATATGCTGCACCAAGACCCACTGTTTTGTTTATTTTTTTTCTGGGACTACTCTGGTGGTCCAGTGGTTAAGACTCCGCGCTTCCACTGCAGGGGGGCACAGGTTGGATCCATGGTCAGGGAACTAAGATCCAGCATGCTGTGCGACACGGCCAAAAAAAAAAAGTGGTTTTATTTTTTCCTACAATGCCCTATAACACCTCATTACGGTGATCCTGTGAATGAATCAGGTGTGCTCAGAAGCATGACAGTTCTTTCAGAGATCTCGAATTGTGCTCTTAGATTGGAGAAAAAGAGAGATATGTTCATATATGAATGGAGAGCTGAGGAATTAGTGGTTGTTGAGATTCACGTCTGCTGCTCAGCTGCCTCATCTCCAGAGTTCTGCCACCGTCTGCATCCAGGCCTACAGCATGTGGTATCAGGACCACTTCAGGCATCTCCTAACCAGTCTCCCTGCCTCAGGTTTTGCTCCCCATATCTCTGACAACCCAGCGATGCCCTGCTGTGGCCAGAGTGACACTACTAAAAATATAAATTTGAATCACACCATTTTCCTCCTTAAAATTCTTTGTTGGTTTTCCACTACTTCCAGGGTAAAGTGCAGAATCCTCAGTAGGGCAAATATACCATTCATAACTTGCCCGCTCTCTGTGTTATCCCTTCATCCACTAAACTAACATTTACTGAATGCCTATGGGCTGCTGTGCAGCACCGGGGAGAAGCACATGACGAGGTCTGATGCACAAGGACTGTCCAGTCTGGAAAGGGGTTTCAGATATCCTGAATTTTATATTCTGGCCACCGCGGGAGGTTCCTCCTTTCCCAAACTCTGTGTGTGTTTATATTATTCCCATTCTCTAGGATGTCTACTGCACCCTACGTGCGCGCACACACACACGCACATGCACACACACACACACACACACACACACACACCAACTTTCTGCCTGGTGAATCCATCCTATAAGGCAAATTTAAGTTGCTACTGTCTTCACTCTGACGTACCTCTTAACAATGCTCAAGAGGTTAGTTCGTTCCACTTTCTTTGCTTTAATTAGAGCATCGCCTTGGCCTTGGATTATAATTATTTGTGTGAACATCTGTGTTTCCAGAGCCTTGTGACCACCTTGACAGGAGGGACCCCACTTTCTCTCCTGTCGGTGCTAGTACAGAGCAAGGCTCCAGGCGCGGGTACTGAGCTCCTTAGCAGCACAGTGTGCCCGGCTTCATGCTGCATGAATTAGACATCGTTCTGGCTGCACTGGCTGTACACCCGCCACCCCCTCCCTCTTGGGTTGAGGTTCCAGAACATTCCTTGGCCACCTGTCCTGCCCTATTCTTCAGAGGCAGTCTTTCCATGGAAGGGTTGCTTTGCTCTGTGTAGTATCCACTGGCACATAGCCCGCTGCATAGCCCACAGCGAGATCTCAAGGAACAGCTATTGCTTTGGGAAGATGACAAGGGCTTGTCGTTAAAATTGCTGGGAGTACATAACTAGCACCCTTTTGTAATATATATATATATATATATATATATACACACACACACACACACACACACACATATATGTGTGTGTGTGTGTGTGTGTGTGTGTGTATATATATATAAACAGGCATACCTTGGAGATACTACAGGTTTGGGTCCAGACCACCGCAATAAAGCGAATATCCTATAAAGCAAATCACACGAAGTGTTTGGTTTCCCAGTGCATATAAAGGTTATGTATACACTATACTGTAGTCTCTTAAATATGCAATAGCATTATGTCTAACAAACAATGTACATAGCTTAATTTAAAAATACTCTTTTGTTAAAACGTGTTAACCATCATCTGAGCCTGTAGTGAGCCGTAGTAGTAACATCAAAGATCACGGATCACTATAACATATGACAATAAAGAAAAAGTTTGAAATATTGCAAGAATTACCAACATGTGACAGAAAGACAAGAAGTGATCAAATGCTGTTGGAAAAATAATAGTGCCAGTAGACTCGCTCAATGCAGGGTTGCCACAAACCTTCAATTTGTAAAAATCACAACATCTGCAAAGTATAATAAAGTGCAATAAAACAAGGTATACCTGTATATGTATAGACATATGTATACCTGTATATGTATAATATATGTAATATACATATGTACTATATAATATGTATAAATACGTCATAGGAATGGGTGAATAATAATGATGTGTACCATTTATTGAATTTACAACATATAGTCAGTTACTAGTGCTTTGTGTCTATATGTTCTCATTTAATCCATAAAATAACCCTGTGAAATAGTTGTTACATTTGCTTTACAGATGAGGAAGCCAAGACTCAGGAAACCTAAGTGAATTAGCCAAATTAGTCACACGTCTTGTAAGGGACACAATGCAATTTCCAAATAGATCCAGGTAGCTGAAAATTTCTATGCTTATGCTGTACTTAAGAGGCAAGTAACTTCACTCATGAAAATATAGTTATATGGAAGGATGCAGGTCAATTTTTTTTTCCTCTGTGAAGGGAAACAAAATAATAGCTCTGTGCCACTTCCCTGGGTATGGTCCAGACTCATTTTCCCTATTCTGCAATCTGTTACCAACTGACCAGGTTTGTACAGGATGGGGGCAGGTCTCAGGACGCGGGACTTTCGGTCCTAAAACCAGGACTGAGGTCACCCTAAATTCAGGGCTGATATGATAGCATTAAAATACTCAAGATAAAATTTATTCGATCACTTGCTTTATACCAAAGAGTGTATGGTGTGTGTGTGGGTGTGTGTGTGCAAACACCATGTAGTACTGTTAGAAGAAATGGAACATATTTTCTTATATCATTTATTCAAACTCCAAAAGAGAAGCTGGACTAGACCAGAACAGGAGCAGCTTTGGCTGAAGTCTAAGATACTCGCCCTTACCTGCTGTAGGGTGGGGAAAACCACAGACACAGGCATAGGCACATCCTATCACTCACTGCACAGACCCACACATACTCTCATGTTCCCCAAACCGGACATATTTTCCACAATCTCACCTTCTCTTCAGGCCCTGCCAGAGATATAAGCAAATATTCATGTAGTCACATAGCCACAATTTACATATATTCATTCATTAGACATAACCGTACATATGCACACCCAGGTTTATATTTGATTCATAGGTATTCACACATTATCGCATACTTGCACACAAATATACAGACTGCAAAAGTACCATGTATACCCATCCAAATACACTTTGATATTACAAAGTGTAAACAGATATTACATGTATCTGCACATGACGCGATGTTTTCATGTTCACATGAAGCAACACATGCAAAGCAAGATTTGTCATCACAGAGATATTCATTGATATGTATATGCATTCACACTTGCAAAATATGCCACTGCACATACTCATGGGCACAGAGCTAATCTTTTACCCGCTATGTTATCCTCACTTCCAGAAGCATTTTCACAGATGCTAACGTATCTTCCCTAATGCCTATATTCAGTCACACTCAGAGGTGTAAGGGATACACAGATTCACATACATGCACATGCACATTTGTATACTACACACTTCTTTCTTTTACACACACGTACACCCATACATACTCATACATACATGTGCACACATGCATACACTCATACACACACATGCACAGTACACCCTGGGCAGTTGCTTGAATTCCCCTCTGTGACAAGACAGCATTTAAAGGCAAACTTTAAACAAGAAATATAGATAGATAGATACATACATACATACATACAGCGGGCACACACACAGAAGTATACAAATATTTTAACTCTATATTGCATCTACCCATAACTACTGATGTATATGCGTTTTCTATCTACGTATCCTATGTATGTAGGATACATATCTACAAGATCCACAAACACAAAGAATCCCAGGTCAGATGATTCTTCCTACTTCCCACATTGCCCCCAATGCCGAGTAGAGCCAGTGGATCTGCTGATTCTTTGTGTCATCTTCAAGGAAAACGGGGGTTATGCCTAGGCCACTTGTACATGATCTTTGCAAGGCACCACTGTCAGCGAGGTCCCCAGAATTAGCATGGCTCAGGAGGAAACTGACCATGGAGGAATGTTTTTCTACTTAGCTAGAAAGATCCGGCTCCTTTGAACACAGACTTTCTGCTCAGAACTCCTAATGCATTCCACATTTGGCCATTAAATCCTAATTGGAGGCCTGCTGGGGGAGGTATGAGGGCCCAGCCTGCCAGCATTTCCTGGGTCACATCCCTGCAAGACCCAGCCTGACCCTGTGCCCTTGTTTGACCTGCCCTTCTGAACTCTTAATCCTACTACTGGTCACAAAGAATTAGGAGCTCAGTTTACTCCTGAAACCACAGGAGTGTCCCCTTTGGTCTTCCTCTCCTCATCTGTCATCTCTACTCCCCACCCCCATCCATCCCACACACATATACACACTTTGTTATTCTTTCCTTTCCTCCTCCTTGGTAAGGAGTCAGGATGTCTTGTGGGGGCTTAATTGAAAGTCTCCAAAAGCCTGAGATTTTTATGATGAAACCGTTGTCCTTGGTAAATGTCAGGCCTTGTATTTGATGATATTTATGACCTTTTTTCCATTAGTCTGCCATTTTCCTGAGAAACTATGACCCTGGCCCTGTCAGCCTAACCAGGCCAGTTTTATATATAGTAAGTGCTGTGTGGATGAGAAGAATCTTGCTCTCCCCAGCCCAAATGACTCTCTATCCCATCAGATTCAGGGCATATCTCACCAGGTATCAAAAAGCAACCAGAAAGATAAGATAAGGATGAAATAGCCTTAAAATGATCACTTTGGAGGGTCTGGATGATTTTGGAGTGAGAGGGAGCCTTAACTCTGCTGCTCACTAGCTGTACTGACTCGTACAAGGCGTCAACCATCTTGGGTCTTCAGTATTCTCATCTAAAAAGTGGTGATAATAACCCCTGCCCTGTAAATACTGTGAGGATCAAATACATGAATACAGGGAAAAGTGCTTTGAACAATTTAAATATTAATCCAATATCACTGACATTGAAATAATAAAGGGACACTCTCTTCATCAATGGGAGCTTCAAGATAGACTAAGAAAGAGAGATTTTGATTGCTCTGAAATCTGATGAAAGCCACTTTTCATGGCCACTGGCTACAAAATAAAGGGAGACAAATTCTGGTTCTATCTAAGAAATAATTTCCCAAGGGTCACACTGTAAGAGGATGGAATGGGATGCTTTGGAGTCTGTGGTTTCCCCATCGTTGGGAGTATTTACCTATTGCCTCCTGACCATGTCATTTTTTGCCTTGCTTCTCTTGCTTCAATTCTACTTTTTCAAAGATGAATTCTCTTGTAGACCTAAGTCTTCTCCAGTTGCTGAGCCAACCAGAGAAGGCCAGCCATAAATCAACCGGTGGGCCCCGGTTTCCCTGTTTAGAAAGACTTGGGATTAAAGAACAAGTCAAACCTACACCCCAGAGTCTCCATCATGACTGCTGAGTACCCACCTGTCAGTACAGTAAAGAACACGGGTGCTGGTGTCAGACTCATGATTTCAAATCCTTGCTGCATCCCTTACTAGTTTTGAGGCATTGAACAACTTAATGAAATTCTCCGAACCTCAGTTTTCCTATTTTTAAAGTGGGGATAGTGATACTACTTACTTTATAAGATCATTGTGGGATTAACTGGAATAATCCACTTAATGTATGTGTCCCAGTTTCTGGCATGGAGAAAGCTTCTGGTAATATTAGCTTTGGTCATTATAATGATGACAGTGCTGATGGTGAGTTAATGTTGATGATCCAAAGCTGAATTTTCTTTAATATGGAATTTTTTATATTAGACCCAGGAGCCTGTGTTCCATGGAAAGAATTCAATTCAGGCCCATTACCTATAGTCAGGGCACAATGAAAAAAAAATAGACGATGCTGTAAAAAATAACTAATTGGAGGAAGGGGATCTCATTTTAGATTGAGTCAGGAAGGACAGCAATAAAGCAGTGGCATTTAGCTTAGCTCTAAAGGATGAATAGGGTTTATCCAGGTGTAGAGTGGAGGAAAAAGCATTACAGACAGAAAGAAGAACATGGGCAGTGATCCAGAAACATGAAAATGTTTGGTGAGTTGAAGTAACTGGAAAAAAGACTAATGTATCTGGAGCATGCTAAGTGGTACTGTGCAAGTTTGGTCACAGGACAGATCCTGCAGAGCCTTGTTCATCAACCTTGTTCAGTGTTTTTTGCTAAGGGAAGGATCTTAACACATGAGTAGCAGGGTTAGTTTTATGCTGGTCACATGCAATTAAGTCACAGTGCAGGATTTAAACTAGCAACATCTTACCATAGCCTAATAGTACTACTGTTAGCCTTCTGCTAAATTAATGAAGAGGGAGAGGAAGGTTGACCACATCATGGTTGCATTATGCTGCAGTGTTTCACAGAATCATTAGAAAACTGTCTTAGAAGTCACATACGAGCACTGGTGCTCAGCAGAGGCTATTAACACCTTCACTAGAATCTACAAGGTCAAATTCTTGTCTTGTGCAGTCACATTCCCAGAGCCTAGAATTATTATATGTCACATAGTAGTCACCCAATAAAATTTTTTGAATTAAATAAATCAGTTCTAAGGACAATCTGAGCCACTGTCACCAGTTAGTGACTTCTTCAGCTCTTGAATTCAGCAGGATACACTTCTAATACACTTGTCCTCAGATCAATTTAGTCCGGGACAAAATGTTCTCAAATCCCAGCATACCTCTCAGACATACTCCTGGCTGCGCATTTTTGGGGAATCTAGGCCACATGCTAACACTCTCCCACATACTTTTTTGCAATCTCACCAGACATTGGACCTGCTTTCTTTGTGGACCAGTATATGGGAGAAGTGTTGGTAGTAAGATGTTATATTTTTGGCTTCTCTCAGTTTTCCCATAATATTCCAAATTGAGTGAAACAGTACTAGGAAATTAAATTCAATCTGCATCATCATACCTATGTGAATATTTTTTACAATAATATGATAAAAGGAAGCATTCCAAGCTGAAGAATTTGCAATAAGAAAACAATTGTAAGCAAGGCAGTATGTGAAATATATTTTCGTGCTGCTGCTTAAAATTTTTTTCTGCATTCTGAAAAATTTTATATGTGTTGTTCATCCTATTTTGTTTTTGATGTGAAATGGTAGCTCTAGTAGATGGTGGTTCGTTTAACATATTTAGATGTCAAAATAAAATCAGTTTCCAAAATTGCTTAGTTAACATGTTCTTAATCTCCAGAATCCTAAAATTTGGGATCCATATAAACCAGAGAAAGTGTCAGAAAGATAAATAAAGCTTCCAGGGATCCATGTGAAGCAGGCTTTGAATATAAGATCTCACACTTGCACAAGTGGAATTTGTACATATGTCATTATTTTCAAGATAAATATTTAAAATTTCACTCCCATTATGAGGTAGAATATAATTTTAGTTATTCCATAGTTAATAAGTGAGAGAGAGGATTCAATTAGTTCTTTCTGGAGCCAAATTACCTCTTAGTAGCCAGTACCTGCTACTAATAGCTCAAAAAATAATTATTGAATTAATAAATTAGTGAATGAGTGAGTGAATGAATGATCTTAGTGGAAGGAAAAAGGGCCTTAATACCATACAAATATGAATTTGAATTTTGGCTTTGTCAGTTACCATTGTTGGTAGGTTGTATTGTATTTTCTTTAAGTGTTTTAGCCAGTTCAGGCTGCTATAACAGCATATCATGGACTGAGCAGCTTGTAAACAACAGAGAATGATTTTTCATATTTTGGGACCTAGAGTCTGAGATCACAGTGCCAGCATGGTCAGGTTCTGGTGAGGACCCTTTTCCAGGTTGTAAACTGCCGTTTTCTCCTTGTATCCTCATCTGGGAGATGAAGAGGGTGAGGAGAGCTCTCTGGAGTCTCTTTTATAAGGGCACTAATCCCATTAATAAGGGCTCCACCCTCATGACCTAATTACCTTCTGAAGTCCTCACCTCCCCATACCCTCACACTAGAGATTATAATTCAACTTAAGAATTTCAGAGGAACACAAACATTCAGCCCATAACACTAGGTGTTCAGTCTACATTCCCTCTAAGAGGCTGAGACATTCTCATTCATTGCCAATGGGAGGAGAGCAGGTGTGATGACTTAGCAAAGATTTAAGAGCCCCTGTGTGGTTGACTTGTGACCTCTCCCAAGCTCTGTTCAGTCTGCTCTTTCAGCCATATCTGACCATGCAGACATATGAAACAAGCCAAGGCTGATCCACAAAAAGTAAATGTGTGTTGTTATAAGCCTCTGAAATAGTTTTGGTTGTTCATTTCTGCCTCACAAACTCAAAAAATCTGACTAATGCAATATTTGGTTGATCTTGGCCACTAAACCACTTCAAGCCTCTTTCCTCATCTGTAAAATGGGATAATATATACCTACTTTACAAAGTACATATGGGGATTTAAAGAGAAAACAAAATAGCTACACTGTGCAGACACAGTGGTATACATGGTATAAAAGAAAGTCTCAAGTGTCTTCTTCATTTATGTGAAATCTTTTCAAGCTCAGTCTCTCTCAAAGTGTTGCTTTTTTTATTTCTTTTTCCTGAACTATTCATTCCAATTCAAGCATCTCCATTTATCAAACTCCATTTATCAAACACCTATTATGAACAACATTCTTTGGCAGTCATTGTGCCTATAAGGTAATGTTTTCTTATTCATGCTTTCCAGCTGAAGAGCAAAAAAAGCAGGGAAAAACAATATGTGTAGCACATGTACATAGGTTTCTAGCTGAAAGCAAATCTCTGCCTTAAAGGGAACTCCGATTCCCACTAGTGTTTTAATTAAGAGATTTAAATATCAATATTTTATGAGAGTTCACATAATCAAACCTAATTAATAGGCCAGAGAAACAAATCCAGATATTCAGACTACAAGACAGGATTGTTTTAAACCAGTATCAGTGCTGAAATGTGGAGAAAAGTTACCCAAAAACATGGAAGTGGAAAATTAGCAATCAAAGGAAAGCTCATTAAAAATAGTGTTAAAAAATGTATCATGACAGCAAAGTGAGTAGTAGTAGTTCTCGAAGTGTGGTCCTCTGAACACCTGCATCAGAATCACCTGGGGAGGCTAATTAACAGGCGGATTCCTCATCTCTGCTCAGACTTATCTGATTAGAATCTCTGATTGGACACGTTAAAGAAGCCATTTGTAAGTCTCTCCCAGTTTGCTTCAGGACCTTACATTTTTGTTGTTGATTTGTTCATTTTTAAAAATTTTTTAACATCTTTATTAGAGTATAATTGCTTTATATTGTTGTGTTAGTTTCTGCTGTATAACAAAGTGGATCAGCTATACGTATACATTTATCCCCGTATCCCCTCCCTCTTGCGTCTCCCTCCCACCCTCCCTATCCTACCCCTCTAGGTGGTCACAAAGCACCGAGCTGATCTCCCTGTGCTATGCGGCTGCTTCCCACTAGCTATCTATTTTACGTTTGGTAGTGTATATATGTCCATGCCACTCTCACTTCGTCCCAGCTTACTCTTCCCCCTCCCCGTGTCCTCAAGTCCATTCTCTACTCTGCCGTCTTTTTTCCTGCAGAACCTTACATTTTTTAACAACACTATCTCATTACTTAATTTCTGATATGTTTTTAACTACAGTATGTGTAATTTATACGAAGTGAAATGTACAAATCCTAAATGTTAAGTCTGATGTACGATTTATTCATTTGACTCAGTTGAACTGAACACACCTGGCCCTCACCACCAAAAACAAAATATGGAACATTTTCGTCACCTGAGAAAGTTTCCACGTGTCTTTTCCTAGTGCCCCACCTCTGTCCAGAGATAACCCCTTTCTGCCTTCTATCACCATAGGTTATATTTTCCTGCTCTTGGGATCCACATAAATGGAATTATACACAATGTATATGTGTAAGTGTGTCTGTATGTGTGTGTGTGATTTGCACATATTTTTGAGATTCAGTCATGTTTCTATAGTATCCGTAGTTTGTTCCTTTGAATAGTATTCCAGAGTATATCACAATTTTTATCCATTGTCCTATTCATGGACATATAATTGATTCAAGTTTGGGGCTGTTATGAATAAGGATGTTATAAACATTCTTATATTATTTTTGTGGGCATATGTTTTTATTTCTCTTGCATAAATATCTAGGAGTAGAAATGGTGGATCGTATAGAAAGTATATATTTAAATTTATATGATACTGCCAAAGAGTTCTCATATTCCTACCAGCAGTGTATGAGAGTTCCAGTTGTTCTGCATCCTTGGCAATATTTGGTATTTACAGTCTTTTTGATTTTTGCCATACTAGTGAGTATGGAGTGGCATGACATGGTGGTTTTTATTTTCACTTCGATGGAGACTAATAAAGTTAATTAACCTGATGGCTAATAATGTACTTCTGGTTATTTGCAGATCTTCTTTTGCGAAATGTCAGTTCAAGTCATTTGACCCGTTTTTTCCATGCTCACCGCATTTGGAAAAGCACAGCTCTGGAGGTAAGTGCCCTGACCTCACAGTCAAAAGCCTTGGTTCTTGACTGACTCTGCCATGAATCAGCTATGTGAATTTTTGGTCAAGTTGGCTTATTTGCTTCCACATCTACAGAATGTGGGACCTGCCTCTGTCATTCATTTACTTATTTCCTTGTGTGTGTGTGTGTGTGTGTGTGTGTGTGTGGAAGGAGAACCAAAGTGGGAAATAAGAGAATAAACACCTATTTCCTAAAGAAGAGAGAATGCTCAAGGAGATCTGAGAAAATACAGACATCAGACCTGCAGCTTTTTGCATCAGTTCCTACATTAACACATAAGGTTCAATAATTAAAGGCTATTTTTGAGTAACCACAGAAGCAAACGTAGTGAGAATATTGTTGAATTAAAGGTCTTCCTTACCTTTGCCCTTACTCTCACCCCACCCCACAGAGTTAATACTACCCAGCTTCCAAGGAGGGGAAGAAGAGCTGGAGGGAACTAATGAGAGTGCAGAGGTTGATGGTCCCTGAGGTTCTGTATTTTTTTGGCCATCTCTGTGAAAGCAGATGAAAGACCAAGATGGGTTTATGGAAGCACAGCTGTGAGGATGATCAGATGAGGCCCCAGGGTGGCAAGAAGAGACCAGGAGAAAGCAAAGAGCTGAGTGTGTGTAGAGCCCCTGAAAGCCTCCCAGAAATCTTCCACACCTCGGCATGGCGCCGAATCGGTTAATTCACTGTGTACACCCAAGACCTAAAGAGGATTTGTAGATAGCACAGCAACAATGGAAGACTCATTAAATATCAGATAAGATCAGCCCCCATAAGACACTACATGGTCTCTGTTATTCTGAAATCCACCTCAGAGGAAATGTGAGGCAATGATCTTAATTCATTTAGTTTTGTGTTCCCATCTACAACTATATATGGAATTGAAACAATATAGAAATTAAGTTAATATATAAAGAAGTAAAGGTATATTTATTTCTCATACGATTTTGTGGACTGAAATTAGTGTTCACTGTATGAAGAATTTTTTATGTTCTAAAGCAACATATCTAACTGTGGCAAGTAGCCATGGAACCAGCGCAGCCCACAGAAGTATGTCTGAGTCAGACCAGCCAAAAACCTATTCCCTTAGCAACACTTACTCATGTTATCACCATTTTTTTTTTACTAGGAACAATTGGAGACTAATGTGAGAATCTATTGCAGACAGTTTTTTTTTTTCCTATAGAACTATATACTGAAGACTTACTTAGTCATAGCACTCATTCTCAACAAATCCTTTTGCTGTCTTTGGAATCTCCTAAATTAAAGAATATTCCCAGGTATACATATTACTGTCAATCATGGTAGCAGACATATGATACAGTGTGCTTGTGGCAGGCATCATGGCACTCTTTCCCAATGAACCTGGAGATGGTGAGAATCCTTCAGAATTCAGATCTAAAGGCAGCCACGGCTAATCAATCTGAATCATCATAAAAATGGAAACTTCCCTGTGGTTCCTTTCACCAATCCTTGACCTAGGTGTCTGGAATTTGACTCCTCCAATGAAGAATGTCATCCCTAGAATGGATAAAACTTTGTCAGATCCCACAGTGATGTTTATCTGTTGCTTGTGCTGCCACTTCTTACATCAGGCATAGGGTTCTTCGTGATGTTTCCCCTGTCCAGCTTTACCTCTCTAGCTTCTGCAAGTAGTGTTCCTCTCTTCCCACCATATGTTTTCAAAGTATATCAAATCCTCTTATATTCTTTATCAATTCTTTGACTTTGTAGACACTTTGTCCTCTCCTTGCATCATGCTGTGGCACCTCTTCTCACCATCACTACCACCACTACTGAAGAGGATCTTCTGATGAGAAGATGAACTTGACCATCAAGCTAGTTAAACACTATGAGCCTTTGGCAAATAGTCTCTGTTGTCCTTCAGCCTCATATTCTCTGTCCTATCCCTCCTTTCTACTCTTGGGGCTAGCAGTTCATAAACCACATCTGTCAGACACCCTTGCCAACTGGCTTCTTGTTAGTTTATGCTGTTGGGAGGCACACATGGGAGTCTGGAAGGAGTGAAGAAAAAAAAGTATGTTTTTCCCATCTTTTGGTGGCCTCTCCAGCAGTGGCAGCAACTGTGCTGGCTGGCGCATGTGCAGTCCTGGGCTCCCACTCAGGCAGCTAGGTTCCAACAACATCAACGTTGGTAGCAGGCAATGGTGAGCTCCGAGTGAAACCGTTCAAGTTCTCTTTTTATTAGTTTCCTGCAGTTACTAACCAGTGACTATCTCATTTTGATCCTTCTAGTCCTTCTAACACCTTTGTCAGCAGTTATCTGTTTCCAGTTCCTTATTTTGTAATACCCAGAGAGGATTCTGTTTTCCTAATGCAGAATATGAAGAGCAAACAGGAAGATTATTACTTATAAGTTGTCTTCAAGGGGCTCTAAGAAGCTGAAGTAATTGTTATGAATCATATCCTAGGAGCAAACCCTATCAGGCTCTATCTCTTGGGCTTTACCCTCATTTAAATTCTAAGCACTTGCTCATTCTCTAGAATAGGAGTCGGCAAATGTTTGTATGTAAGGAGTTAGATAATAAACATTGTACGGGTGATGGCTCGTACAGTCTGTTGTAACTACTCAGCTCTGCTATTGCACCAGGAAAGCAGCCATAGACAATACATATTGATAAATAGGTGGGCATGGCTGTGTTCCAGTAAAACTTTATTTACAAAAATAGGCAGCAAACCAGATTTGGCCTGTGAGTGGTAGTTTGTTGATGTCTGCTCCATAGTGTCCAGAATGAGAGCGTAGAACAGATAATCACTAAGAGGCGATAACCATTCATTCCAATCATCCATTGTTATTCATTTATTCAGTTTTCAAATCATTTATCAGTTATTAGTTGATGCTGCTCTAGGTAACTGGGACACAATGGAGATTAATATATACACATTTCAAAGAAGGAGTATTTAATTTTATGATTAAAGCACAAGAAAATCTAATTTTCCCTAAGTCTGGAAATGTCCCTTAAACTCTAAATGTCAAGCCTTTCCCTGTTAACTTTTCCCCAATCATAGACACTCTGCCACCTGTCCTTGTGTAATCCTGTCATGACTCTAACTTTGACTTAAGAAGAAGTCTTTCTTTCATTCAGTGAAAGGACATTTATTACACAGATGAGCACTAGCTTTCCAATCCAAGTGCAAGGCTATAATCAGCCCTGAGAAACACTTAAAACACACAGAGCCTCTAAAATGCATTATCCTCTGGGGGAAAAAAAATCCACTCCCCCATGCACAAAACAATTCCCTTGTTCTTATCATGGAAGAAACAAAATATACCGACAGAATGTTTCATGTATCCTCTAAATAATGCCTATAATTAAATGCACCATGTACATGATCGAATAAAATTTCATTTGCTTTCCAGCTTCCTCTAAATAACACTACGATTTAGAAGATCAAAGCAACAGATCATTTTAAGTTTCTAAGATATTTTTTCAAGCACTAGCATTAATCTATTAAGAAAAAAAAATACCTTCCTCTATTCTGGAAAAGAACAATGGTAACTGAAGTTTCTCAAATTGATCTCAAATCTATCAGTTCAAAATCCTATTTGGAACTTGTTTTCCTCCTGTCACAAAATAGAATTATTTCCAAAATTCAAGTTATCTTTTTCTATTTTTTTTAAATTTTAATTGAAAACAATTTCAAATCTAAAGAAAAATTTTTGTAAGATTAGTGCAAAGGATTTCTGTGTCTCCATTTACTCAGAGACCCCAATGAAATTTTACCAGTTGTCCCAATAATATTCTTTATGGCAAAAGGATCCAATCTAGTATTACATGTTGTTCCCAGTTGTCGTGTATCTCTGATCTCCTTCAACCTGCATAAGTTGCTCAGTCTTTTCTTGGTTTTCTTGACCTTGACATTTTTGAAGATTAGTAATCAATTATTTTATAGAATGTCTTTCCTTTTGGGTTTGTCCAGTGTTTGCGCATGATTAGACCCAGGTCATGAATTTTTGGCTAGAATATCACAGGAGTGATGCTATGTTCTCACTGCCTTCCATCAAGTGGCACAAGATGCCAACTTTTCCATTACTGGTGGCATTAATTATTGGTCACTTGGCATCGGCGAGTTTTCTCTGCTTTATAACTACTTTTGTAATTAATAGATACCTTGCGAGGTGATTCTTTGAGTTTATGCAAAATCCTGTTTTACATCTCATTTCCATCCTTTAGTTTTAGCATCCATCGATGTTTCTCACCCAAATTATTTCTGTGATGATCATCGAATAATTTTAAACTCTATCATCCCATCCATATTTATTATATTACTGCAACACAGAGCTTTCGTCTCTCCCCATTTATTTATTCATATATGTCATTAGAGACACATGGATTCCTATTTTACTGAATGAGCTATAATCTTTTACTATCATCATTTATACATACTTGCAAAGTGCCCAAGATTTGGCCGCCCTTTCAAAGAGGTTAAGTGACCTATTTAAAGTCACACGATTGTTTAAGTGCTGGGGCCAGGAATATAACATAGGGTTCTCACCACATTGATTTTTAAAATATATTTAAGCCTTTTAGAATAATGAAACATTTCATGTTCCTGTGAATATTCAGAATTACAGATTCTGCATTATCTTCTCTTCAAGTTATAGAATACCTAGGATTTTCTTAGGTGAGCAAAAGTTATTGTTTCAAATTACATACTATGTTTTGTGGACTGAATGTTTGTGTCCCCAGCCTCAAACTTCACATATGGAGACCCTAACCTTTAATGTGATTGTATTTAGAGGTGGGGCCTTTGGGAGGTAATTAGGTTTAAATGAAGTTATAAGGGCAGGGCCCTCATGTTGGGATTAGTTTCCTTTTAATAAGAGGAAGAGAGACCAGAGCTTGCTCTTTGTCCCCGATGTGATGATACAATGAGAGCGAGGCCATCTGTAAGCCAGGAAGATGTTCTCACCAGGAACCAAATCTTCTAGCACCTTGATCTTGGAGTTCCAGCCTCCAGAACAGTGAAAAATATATGTCTATTGTTTGAGCCACTCTGTCTGTGGTACTGTGTTATAGCAGCCCAAGCTGGCTAAGACACTCTTTTAACAAAACTAATAGTGACATAATAAAAATAGATTTTAAATAATCTTGCCATTTGCAGCAACATGGATGGACTTAGAGGGTATTATGCTAAGTGAAATAAGTCAGACAGAGAAAGGCAAGTACTGTATGACATCACTTATATGTGGAATCTAAAAAATACAACAAACTAGTGAATATAACAAAGAAGAAGCGGACTCACGGGTGTAGAGAACAAACTAGTGATTACCAGTAGGGAGAGGGAAGGGGGGAGTGGCAAGATAGAGGTAGCGGATTAAGAACCACAAACTGTTGTGTATAAAATCAGCTACAAGGATATACTGTACAACAGGGAGAATATAGCTAATATTTTATAATAACTATAAATGGAGCATAACCTATAAAAATTGTGTATCACTATATTGTACATCTGTAACTTATATAATAAAAATATATAATTAATTAATTAAATAAAGGTAATGGAAAAACCACTATTGGTTCTATAAAAGTCATCAAGAAATGCCATGTGCCTATTTCTAAAGTAATGACAATATCTCTTGCTGTAGCTCTTAGAAGTTTACAGAATGTTTTCTGGCACATAGTCTTATTACTTTTGAAGGATAGAAATTGATAGCTTTTGTGTGTTTTCTGTACAGCTTGGGTATTCCTGCTTTTCATTAAGAAAGTCCCCATCTCCAATCTTATGTCTGCCGGAATAAGGAAGGAGGAATCAGAGAATAATGACTAGAAACAGGATAAAGATGATCTATTGGTAGCTTCCTCAATGTCATTTTTTTTCTGCTACTGTTTACAAATGAAACCCAGCCTGCACTTACTAAAAGTTAAGTTGCTATTTTGGGCATTTGGATCAGAGTGAGCCATCCGATGGGAAGCTGGGAGACACTGGACGTCATGTCAGGAGATTACAAGGGACTGTGTGTGTGTTTGCTGTTGGCTCTGGTTTCTAGCTCTCTAGGCTGGCAGGGTCTTCATGTCCCACATATCTGTATGCTCAGCTCCTGGTGCTGGTCAGAAGTCTCAGATTTCTTCTTCAGTGACAGCGAGGGCAGTTGAGGACTTAAGTCAGTGGTTACTGATCTGAAGTCTTTCTAAAAGGCCGAAGTGGAAAGAGCAAATCCCAACTCTGCCACTTCCTATCCTGATGTCTAGGGCAAGTGATTTCATTAATCTGAGCCTTCCTTTTCTCACCACCATTTGAAAATGTGGACAATGTAGGAAGTAGTTATGAATATGTTACATGCTGAATGTGAAATGATCATACAGAAGTGACACTACACAAGTGAGATAGAGTTTCTTCCAGGCTTCAAAGTGTTGTGAAATCTTTCGAGAAGGCAAGCTATGCATTATGGTTCACCGGAATATCTAGGATTAAGATTATTATAAGTAATAAAATGACTTAATAATCCAGAGGAGAAAAGACTGTGTTGATGGGAGGTTTCCCAAGGGTGAGAGCAACTTAGCCTTTGTGGCTGGTCAGGACTTAAGTGACTGGGGTGAAGGAAGCAGTGGGACATTCTAGGTGTTTTTAGTTTAGTTTAAATAACAAACAATCATTTGAATGTCTATTAAGAGGCAAGATTTACGTTGCCACTTTAAATATGATATTAAATAAGGTGAGCTCTGTTAGTTTCCTAGGCTGCCATAACAAACTACCAGAAACCAGTGGCTTAAACAGAAATGTATTCTCTCGGGACTTCCCTGGCAGTCCAGTGGTTAAGACTCCGCACTTCCAAAGCAAGGGGTGTGGGTTCGATCCCTGGTCTGGGAACTAAGATCCCACATGCCACGTGGTACTGCCAAAAATAAAAATAAAAATAAAAGTAAATTTTTTTAAAAAACAAATGTATTCTCTCACAGTTCTGGAGGTTGGAAGTCTGAAATCAAGATGCTGGCTGGGCCTCACTCTCTGAAGGCTCTAGAGGAGAACAATTCCTTGCCTCCTCCTACTTCTGGTGGTTGCCTGCAACCTTTGACATCCCTTGGCTTGCAACTGTGTCACTCTAATCTCCATTAGTCACTTGACCATCCTCCCCCTGCGTTTCTCTGTTTCTGTGTCTCTTCTTCTCTTATAAGGACACCTGTCGTATTGGAGTAAGGACCTGCCCTGCTCTAGCATTAGGTCATCTTAACGGGCATCTTAATTCTACTTGCAAAAACCCTATTTCCAAAGGAGGTCACCTTTACAGGTAACAGGGTTAGGGCTTCAACATATCTTCGTGGGGTTCAAAAGATATTCAAAGATAGTCAAACCCCAATAAGCTCTCTCTCCATTAGGAGTTCATAGTGAGAGATACAGACATGAAATCACAAGGTAGTTGTAATAGCATTTGAAATATGCTGTGTTAGATACTTGTTCAGAGTGGCATATGGTGATAAAAGAAGAATGTTTAATTAGACAGCAGGGCGAGGGGATGGTCAGGGAGACTTTCCATGTTAATGTGTCAGCTGAACTCTGAAGATGATCTGGAGTCACATGAAGAAGTGGAGGAAGGTCAACCCAAGTGAAAGGAACAACACAAATGAAGTCAGGGAGGCATGAAATACTTCGTTTGTGGAGGAAACTGTAAGCAAAATCTCAATATTGATCGAAGAGTGAGAGGCAGAGAGAGCAGAAGAGATAAACCTGGGGATCTAGGTTAAGCCAGTACAGAGAGGACCGTGTCTTATCATGTTGGGAAGCTTAGACTTGCATTCAGTTTTCCATCACTTAATAGAATAGTGCATATCACAGTGTGGTCAGGTCATTGGTTGAGGTAAATGGTATATAATTGTCCTAATTACAGTCGTTACAGTGAGCAAGCACATAAATTCACAGTACTATGCATGAAAAATATAAGTGAAAATTAAAATAGTACCAAACTACAAATGTATTGGAGTAATGGTTTTTGAACTGCCAGCTCATGCAAGCATATCAAGGTTGTTTGGAAATTCAAGGTGGAGTTTCTGAGATTCTTGGATACTCAGTGCCATAGAAGAAGACCAGGTACAAAAAAGGATTCATAGCAACATAAATCTTCATGTTAATCGTAACTGCAAACATTTAAGTTATAAGCTGTAATAGGCTAGCACTTTTTGTTAGTAACAAGTATACTGTTTAAAATAAGACAGATATGACTGTCTTGGCTCCTAAGAATTTTAACAAATGGATTCCAAAAAATGTTTAAGGAACTGTACATAAAAATGTATCGCCTTTAACATGGAACACAATTTCTTCCTCCAGCCCAGTAGTACTCCTCTTTCATAGGGACAAAGAAGCATTCCAGAGATGGACCAATTAATAGCATTTCATACAATTCCTTCCTCTAAAGAAAACTCATTATTCCTTGGCTATCCACAGCTGGCCTCTTGAGACGTGTCAGTTGCAAACAGAGGAGGACCCTAAGAACTATGATTCCCGTAAGCGATTACTGAGTGAACAAGGCTATTTGAGGTGCATTCTTTTTGTTGAGATGGGCGTCGGGAACGGGCAACTCTGCTTTTCTATAGCAGGACCCTCATGCCCCTGTGATGGGCCTGGAGCAAGGGGAGGACTAGTGGGCACTTGAAGTGCTGAAGTCTGTGTCCCCAGACACCACTTAGAAAGGGCCTTATTTTTGGCCTCGTGCCCTTCTCCAGTTTCATTTCCACTGAAGAGTGGCTTGAACTCTGCAACCTTTTCCATCAACACTCGTGGATAAAATTAAATTGCAGAGTCCAGGTGAAGAATGAGCTCAAGCCCTTTCTAAAAGCCATCCTGAGGAGCATCCCTTACCAGGAAGGGAAGGAGAGAGAAACTGCCTTACGCAGCATGTGCATCTGGAAGGCAAACGAAAGAAGTTTCCATGAACTCCAGTAGATGGTGAGGGATCCAAAGATGAATAAGCTCTGTTCTCAAGGAGCCTAAACTCTAGTGGGGAACCTGAGACTTACATAGTGAATTCCGTTACAAAGCATTTTATTACAAAGTGATTTAATTGAGTGATTAAAGACAGTGATAATAATAATAGCTATTGTCTATATAACTCAGTTTTCATGTACCAGCTCCTTTCATATACATAATCTTAGTTGATTATCACAGCATCTCTCTGCGTTATAAGATGGTTCAGCCCATTATTTTCCCATCTGAAAGTTGGAGAAACTGAGGGCCAGGTAGGCAATGTGTACTGACCAAAATAGAAGTGTCTGAAAGCGATGTTAGTCTCCTCTTCATTTCAAAACACTATGCTATGATCCCAGATAAAATGTTACTCCAGGATGGGGAAGGAAGAGTTGGATTCTGACTGGTGCTAGGCAGTGGTAATTTGGTGGTGATTACAAGTAGATACTGTGGCCTGGATTACAAAATCTATAACATATGATTTGTCTTTATTTACCTGTTTACAGTGTAAGCAGAATATTAAGTAACAAGATATGTTTTCCAAATGGTTAGGAAGTTAACTGTCCTTTCCTCCATTGACTCATATGTTTATTTATAATTCTTTCTAGTCATATGCTTTTCCATTCCCTCTATTCATTGCTTTTACAATTCAAGATAATTTTGATATGATAAGTCACTGGGAATCCCCTTTTATCCAATCAGGAGGCAGGTCCAAAGGAAAGCAGACCCCTTGCTTGGGCAGATTCCAGAATGTTGAAGTAAACATGAAATTCCGAGATGGAAGTAGTCTTCTTTTTAAGACATTCCTACCCATAATCAAGTGCTCTGACTAACTTCCTGGAAATACTTACAAACTCTCTTATAGAGAAAGCCAGAGACATTTTGTGTCATTGTTTATTAGCACTGAAAATGCACTTTTGCTCAGCCCCAGGTAAAGAATAAGTCCATAATGTACAATATAGGCTGAGAAACCCCATCAGTTCCTCAACACGAGGATGTTTCTTCATCAGTTAAATCTATCTCTGTGCAATGAGTATGTGTTACATAACAAGGGATCATTAATTATTTGTTGAAAAAAAATGAACGTCAAGGAATAAGTACTTTGATGCTATTTAAACTACTCATAATATGAGCTATAAGACATAAAGTAAATGGAAATGCCATTTTTGATACTTCTAATATCTGACTTGCATTAGGAAAATCAGTGTGACATATGGCAGAGGGCTGAACTGATACTTAAAAGGCACAAGTTCAAGCCTGGCTCAACCACTGACCTTGATAAAATAATTTGTCTGAGCCTCAGATTTCCCCTATAAACTTTCTCCCCAATAATACAAAAAGTTTGGGTAAGAAATTTCTAAGATTCCTTCTAGCTCCAAACACCTATTAATGCATTTCAGGGTTTCTAATAGAAGACTGACAATTTGGTCTATTCTGATAACAATTCCCAAGTGTTTGCTCTTTGAAAAATTACTATTCAACCCCAATAAACATAATTTTGTAGTTTGGGCCCATAGTGTTTCCTGATAACTTAGTCACATCTCTAGACAATGATTACTTCCAGTTATTCTAAGAAAGTATACTGGTGTTGACCTCCTGCTTGAAACATGGCTCAGTATTATGTTCTTCTTCGTGTCCTAACATAGTGTCACTATTAAATTTCTACGTCTTACTCAAAGAGAGAGAGTGCTGGAAATGAGTTGTCCGGGAAGAAGTAAGAGCAGCCTAAGAATTAAATGACCATGAGCTAGGTGATCTCCAGCACTTTTGTTCTACAAGGTGGCTTAGCTTAAAACAAACAGAGTGAGCTCTTGTCTCTGTGATGTATGGGTTGGCTTCTTTTCTTTCTGTACTTAAGAACAGTCACCTGATCCTTAGGAGGTGGGGAGGCAGATAAAGCCATACATTTACCAGATCAAAGGCAAATGAGCAAGATTGTCATTAAATGTTAAGGAGTACATGCTTTGTTTGGTGCTATTTAAACTGCCTAGAAATATGAGCTATGAGGCATAAAGGAAGTGGAAACGCCATGTGTGTTGCTTCTAATCACTGATTGCATTAGAAAAATCAGTGTGATATAGATGGCAGAGAGCTGAACTGGTATTAGAAGGCCTGAGTTCAAGTCTGGCTCTACCACTGAGGTTGACAAAACATCTTAATTTGTCTGGGTCTCAGTTTCAGTACCAATGTGGAAGTGGAATGAGAAGGAAACTATTTTCTGGAATACTCCTACTATGTGGCAGGCATTTTATCATATTGGGTTGGCCAAAAAGTTTGTTTGGGTTTTTCATATTATGGAAAAACTCGAACAAACTTTTTGGCCAGCCCAATAATTTAATCCCCTCTGCAAACCATCATGAAGGCATTATTGACCCCATATTTACTTATAAGGAAATTAGGACTGCGAGGGATTTAATAACTTCTCCAAGTTATTACTAGTGAAGGTAGGGATGACTTCTGGTCTTTCTGACTGATGGCTCTTTCTATAGCAGTATGCTACCTCTTAGATTTAAGCAGAAAAATTTCTTTTAAAAAATGAAAATTTCCTATCTTGGAATAAAGGGAGAACCAGAAATTAAAAGGATAAATTTACACCTATGACCTTGAGGTCTTTTTGCCAAGAGGGAAGTTTTCAGGGGAAGATAGAGAAGGAGTTAAATGAATGCCAAAACTTTTTACAATTAAACCAGAAAATGTATTTCCAGAATGATCTGTTTTCCTCCTTATAAAACAGTAGATGTTTATTATGAAAAACTTATGAGGAAATGAGCAAAAAAAAAAAACAAAAAGGCACTCCCATATTATCAACATTTTGATATTTATCATTCTACTCCTTGAGTAAGTAAATTTTTCCAGCCCTTAGTATGTCTCTTACACTGTGAAATCTCATTTATTTGGACTGCATTAATTCAAATTGCTAATTAACTAGAGATAGGCTAGATTTTATTTGGCATATAACAGTAATTGAATAAATTCTTGTTGAATGAGTAAATGATTGAAGGAATGCATTAATCATATAATTTGTGAAAAATGGAGGATTTGTAAGATTTTAAGTGAGATTCAACATGTAGGTTGAGCATCCATTGGTTCAAGGCCTATCCCAAACCATAGAATACATAAAAATAAAATTAACAGTAAGGTTCCTAACTTCAAGGAACTTGAAGTTAAAAAACTACTAGGAAACAGAATATAAAACATGCTACAAAAAGGATTCAAAGAAACCATAATGGGGTAATAAAAAAAAAAAGAAAATAATTAATAAAATATTCTTTAAAATGCTTATACTGCTCAATACCAATGAATATGAAAAACTTAGGCATTTAGATATTAATTCAATAAACATATTATAATTAATCCTTTGATTTTACCACACAGATGACATCATGTTTATCTGTTTAAAGATAGTCTTCTGAGAATGAGCAACTAGGGCAGACTTTCTACAGCCTCTTTGGGTGTCTCTGTATTAACACTCTCAGGCAAATTTGGTCACCTTGTTTTGACGCTTACTTTCCTCAGCTGTTAAATCAAGTATTTGAAGGACATAGGATGTTTCAAGAACATTAGCTTTAGAGCTGGAAGCCTCCTCTCTCTCCAGTTCCAGCTTTGCTGCTCACTGCATTATGAGGATGCAGACACATAACTAAAATAATCTACACTATATCACTGTTTCCCAAGCTTCAGACATTTATGCATCAGATTCACAATTTTGCCAAATTTATATGTCACCCAAGCACCCACTCTGCACTCTCTATGAACCTGATTATCTCATAGCACTAGCTAATATCTGTGCAATCACTGGTTTGATGCTTTAGTCATATTTTCTAATAGAAGTTAAGATATACTGTATACACAATCATTAAATTGGATGTGTATATGTGATTACTAAAATCACTTTGCTTATTACCATATATTTACATGATCCCACTTTAAATACAGAGGAATAGCTAAAACAGCGCCGCTTCAGGATCAAAAGTCTATGCCTAGATGATCATTAGAGATGAATACTTGAAAACTTCTAAGATTTCAATATTTCTTTATACTTTAATAGTTCGTTGTTATTGATTTTAGTATCAAAGAAGAAAAAAATATCAGAAACCAGATAGTATCTACATATAATCTATTTACCATCTATCAGCTCTCTATATATCCATCTACTTCTGAATCCAATGTCTCTTCTGCCTCTGGCTATTTTCTTAGAACTCAAGGCATATCTTGCCTCTCCCCTGCTTAAAAACGTTAATAATGTCTCAGAATATGCAGAACTCCATGTGAACATGTTAGCAGTCTTCAAGGCCTTTCAAAGTTTGGTCTTTTGAGTATAAACCAATTTTCACCCTCATATTTGTTAAACCCCTTAAGGGAAAGGTTAGCTCAGGGTTCCCCAAATACCCTGTCCTGCTGACCTTTGCCTTTGTTCATGACATTCTCGGCCTGCTTCACCATGTGGAATCCCATTTATCCTTCAAGGAGTGCCATTGGGCTGGTGGGTGGATCTGTGTTAAGCTCTCTATTGTTTATGCGCTTTAGCTCATTGTTTCTTTTTTATTTTCATACAGTTTTTATTCAGGCAAATAACTTGTGATTCAAAGGTTATTATTTAATATACAGGGGATGGTTGGGATGTTGAAAAATTAGTTTGTCTCTTGGTTCTATCACTTTATAGCATTGTGGCCTTCAACATGTCATGTATCCTCTCAGAAATATACCTTCCTAATTTATAAAATGAGGAAAGTATTAAATTAGGTTTTACTTCTTCTATCAGGTCTTCCCTCACCCCCTTGGATTGAAGTACTTGGCTATGATGTGGTCTCACAGCAACTGAAGTGAACTCTGTATACTCTAGTGATACTACCTGCTTTCTTGCTTGTTTCACTTACTAGATTGTACGTTCCTTGAAGGCAAAGAAATATATCATGTTTGTCATTGTTCCTCTGGTGACTAGCAGTGTATATAGTCCTTAAAAATATGTGTAGATTGAATGAATGGATGAATGAATGAATCGGATTGTCTATTAAAAAGAGCTGAGATGATAAAACAAAATGAGACAATGTATGTATAGACTGCTGTTAAAGGCATCTACTAGATATTAGTTAAGAAAGCACTTTTGAAATATAAAAATATGCGGTAACTGTGAGATGGGGTAGTGGAAAGAAATAGAAACCAAGAATAAAAGCCTTCCCCAAAAGTTAACATTGAATTATTAGTTTGTTATTAAATTATAATAACCTCAAGTCCCAATGACTCATGGGGAGAATCATATAGTATAAAAAGTTGCATTTGAAAAAAGAAAGCAGTCTTCAAGTATTCCTCAGCATGAAGAAAAATGGTATATCTAATTAGTAGATCTGGAACCACTCATTTAGTGCCAAACCATGAGTAGAAAGGATAACAGAGCATAGTCTGACTGAAGTAGCATCTTCTTTCTGGGGAAAAAAAAATGGCTTATTGGTCTCTACTTTGCTCTCTATTCTCTATACATATGCATCAGTAAACAGATACACATTCACTTATCCATTATCATTTACTGAGCATGATTGACAGTAAAATTAAGAAAACAGCAGTATCTGTGTATGTGTGTGCCTCTGTGTGTGTGTGCATGTGTGTGTACATTTTGCTCAGCACAAGTTTATCTTTTCTGTATTCAGAAAATATTCTAATTTTCTTCTGGAGATCACTGCAGTCCCTCTCCTATCTCAGTGGTTCTGGAGGGAATCCATATTTTGCTGAAAATTGGACCATGTAAATTAAGTTTAAGCCAATCAGTATATACTTCTTCCTTCTAGCTTCATAGATTGAAAGCACAACCTAATTAAAATCAATGATAAGAAGTTTTTTTTCCTGAGAATTCTGGATGTGAGCCTAGAAGTTACTGCAATTCATTTTATATCTATAAGGAGAGAGATCTGAAAAATGTATATTATAGAGGGGAAGGGAAGATGAGAATTGGAGAGAAGAAAGTTTGGAGTCTGATTTTGATTACACTGTAAGAAAATTTATAACCAGCTATACCTGAAGCCATTTACATGTGTAGAATTTTCAGTTAAATATATGTGTTTTTAAAGGCAATTTGAGACACTTCTTAATTTCTTACAACCGAAAGATACAAAGAAGGCTATGAGAATAGCCTTTATCCTAAAGAGCTTACAGATTGGAAGGGAATCCGATTTGTAAACATAATTGCAACTCATGAGGGTGTCATGTTAGAGAAATGTCTAAAATACGTTTTTGGAAAAGAAGACATATATACATGTGACTTAGGGAGAGTCAAGGAAGATGACAAGAGAGAAAAACATGTTCAGCCTGTCTTTGGAAGAATGGGTGGGCTGTTGAGTCAAATAAGAGGGAAGAAATCCTTTCAAACAGAGGGACAAGTGTGCATGAAGATATAAAGGGGCCATGTGTACTTCAGTATGGCTGGATGGTGAAGTGGCTTTGAAGTGGAGGTTGAAAAAATAGTTGGTGCCAGATCTTGAAAGCCTTGAGTGGCATGGTCAGTTGCCTAGACATTCCGAACGTGAGGAGGAACTCTTGAAGAATTTTGAAGACTGGAGTGACCAGATTGCCTCTGCCCTTCATAAAGTTCACTTTGAGAAAGATGGATTTGGAGACAGCGAGGAGAATTAGAACACCTTTGCATTAACCTAAAGAAGAGACAATGTAAGTTTACAGTAAGATTATAGTAGTGAAAGTAGGAGGAAACTATAAGGATCATGGGCATTTCATGAATTTTTACTTCCTATTCTAATGTCATTCATCTATTTTGTATTTGCTAAATACTCTTAGGATGTAGTAATGTGTATGGCTAAGATTTGGAGCCAGAATTTAGGTTTGTATGAAGTTCTGTCACATACTAGCTGAGTGGTCTTTGACAATTACTTCAGCTTTCTGTACCGCTGCTCCTCATCTGAAAAATGGGGATGATCTTGATATCCATATCATGGTGTTGCCATGATAAATAAATACATACAAGTGAAGGGCTTAGAACAATGCCTAGCACATGGAAAGCATTCAACAAATGTAAGACAAGATTATTTTACTCTGCCTTCACTATTACTATATCCATTTATTAATACATCAGGTAGGTATCATTAATCATTACCACTCTTTGATTTTTACAGATGGAGAAACTGAGGCTCAGAGAAGTCATGTGATCAGCCACATACACAAATGTATTTAGTAGCAGAGCTAGGATGTGAATCAGCCATTTGTTTGCCTCTAAAGCCAGTATTTCAACCTTTGATATATTATCTTCCCTCTGTCTTCAGTAATGATTTCCCTGTGACTCCAGAAGAATTTCCTGTACTTCACTTAGAATGACTGCATCCTTCATAAAGCCACTCTCTGGCAGCCCAGATTTTCTCATCATTTTGCCATGCTTCTGTTGGAGACCTAGAATGGGGTGCTTAATAGCTAAAATTCTTAGTCAGATTTTCAGTTTATCTATAAGCAGGTGGTTACAAAGACTTTTCACTAAGAACCAGAGGTATTAAAAGATGCCCAGGTGCTGGAGATTTATGATTAAGGGTTGTATCTTGGTAGAGCTGGTGGTTTTATTGTTGCTTTTTTTTGTTGATGATGATGAGGCTTTGGTTATTAATCTATTTTTAATTGCTCCTTTCTCTACTTGACCAAATTATAAAGTAAAAACTGGTGCTGGCAGCTGGGGTTAGGGAGGTAGCTACGGCAAAATCAGAGGGACCAAACCCAATTTGTGAGTTTGTACTTTGTCCTACTTACTCTGGAATGTTACCTGAAGTTCAAGGCACTGTTGAGGATAGCAATTCTGAGAAGGAAATGGTGGTGAAGGCTCTGGGCTACTGGAGGGCACATATATTCCCATCAGAGTTTCAGTTCATTCATATCAAATCATAAAAGGTTAAGGTTTATATCTTCCCACATGCCCTCATATAGGACTTTGGCCAATTTAGGTCCCTAATAAATACTTGTTGAATAAAATAATAAAGAATAAGCAAAGACAGTGGTTACAGAGTTTCTGTTTGAGGTGATAAAAGAGTTTTAGAAACAGATACTGATGATGGTTACACACAAGTGTGAAGGAAATTGATGACACTGAACTGTACACTTGAAAATGTTAAAATGGCAACACATATATACACACACACATATATACAGTTATTTTTGCAACAATAAAATAAAAAATAAGCACAGAGCAAGCAAATGAATGACAGAATACATGCAAGGCTAAGTGGGTTGGGGGAACTGACGAGCACACTCACAAATGAACAAGTGAACAAATGACTGAATTTCCCATGTGTTTTCAAGGATTAAGTAGTTTCCATAGAATGCCAAGTGCAAGTACTGGTCTCACACAGCATGGGACTCTGGCATGCTAAAAGGAAAAGAATAAACTACATTGTTTTATTTAGAGGAACAGCTGTTGATCATGAGCTGTAAATTTTTTCCTAATGCAATGGCCATTGAGAGGAAGCCCTAATACGTCACAGAATTGAGTGATGCCAGAAATGGCTGTAACCCTCTTCGGGCCCCATGTGGCCTGTGTGCCGAAACAACGTCGCTGATGTGTTCAGAAGGGCAGCCAGTCTGCTCTCTTACTGGAAACTGCGGTAGGCTAGACCACATGGACTAAAAAAAGAGAAGCCTCCTTAAATAACCTTTTATCTTAAGAAAAAGGTTCTGTCCAATAAAGACACAAAAGGCAAGGCCGTAAACTGAAAAGATTACAAGAAATTACAACTTGCTCTCATAATGAAAAAAGAAAAAGTCAATTTAGATTCATGCTGTGTTCTCAATTCACTGTGTTGAGATTACGCTAAACAATAAGCTCGTGGGGAGAAGGTTTGGTATTTTACATTTGTCATAAATACTCAGGTCTCCAGCAACAGCTGAGGGGTGCTCAGGCTTCCGTGGAAGACTGTTGGGAGGAAAGGGCTAGTGATTCTCCTTGGCATTGTATGACCCTTGTACCCTGAATGGGGATCTAATCTGCAACATTTTCATTAGAGACTTTTCCTTAATTATGAAGATTGTGAGAGGCAGTAGGATATAGTGGAACGAACATGGAATTTGCAGTTATATGAATTCACCTGAAGGCTAGGGCAGTTTTGTGTTGTCAGATGTCTGAGGTTTTGAAGCCTCAGTTTTTGGGGTTTTTTTTAACATCTTTATTGGAGTATAATTGCTTTACAATGGTGTGTTAGTTTCTGCTTTATAACAAAGTGAATCAGCTAAGCCTCAGTTTTGTTTGAAAACACAATCCCTACCTTTTAGAGAGAGTGTGCAGTAACCACTGAATATAATTCGTAGTGCATAGTAGACATAATAAATATCCTTTGGTGTTAATTTAAGAATAACATTGGTCTAGAATTTAAAAAACTAAGTCTTAGTGATGATTTTTTCATTGATTTCCACGAGACACTGAGAAGTTCACTTCATCTCTCTAGGCCTTCCTCTTCGTTTACATGAATGGATGGGACCTGATGAGTTTTAGAATCCTCTTTAGCTCTGACATTTTGAAAAATCTAGAGAACGAACTTATGGATACCGGGGGGAAGGGTGGGGGGATGGATAGATTGGGAATTTGGGATTGACATGTATACACTGCTATATTTAAAATAGATAACCCACAAGGACCTACTGTATAGCTCAAGGAATGCTGCTCAATATTCTGTAATAACCTAAATGGGAAAAGAATTTGAAAAAGAATAGATACATGTATATGTATCACTGAATCACTTTGTTGTACACCTGAAACTAACACAACATTGTTAATCAACTATGCTCTAATATAAAATAAAAAGTTAAAAGATTTTAAAAATAAAGAAATCCATCTTTAGTCCAAGTCAAGGATTCAGAGTGGCCTTTCAGTTTCCTGGATTTGGTGGTTGACTAGGGTCTTACTGCATCAAGAAGGAAGAGGACCTTAATACTTTTACACAGAGACCAAAATCTCCTCAATATACACCGAAAGCCTATTCCAGGGGAAGTAAATTTCTTCTGTATATTCTGTCCTTAAATCCAATCTACAAGCAATTTAAGGTTGACTGGAATGATGTCCTTCCTGGATGCCACTCATAGGAGTCTTCCATTGGAATGGTGACTCTTACCGTCAGGCCAGGGCTGGGAATCATCAGTAATCAAAGAGAGAAGCCATGATATCCCACAGGCCCTGAGTGTGTGGAGAAAATAGTAACGCAACCTCCTCATTATCCCCATAGCCTGACAAATATCTGAGTCATCTTGACTCCGTCTCTTTTATTCCAATCCACTTAATTCAATCATTCCACAAATCCTGTTGGATTTAACTTCTTGATGTCATTGGAATCTATCCCATTCTCTCAAATCCCCATTACCTAAATCCAAATCTTGGACTACTTCAGCAGGTTCTAACTGGACTTGCAGCCTCTAATTTTAATCCTCTGCGAGCCATTTTTCAACCTGTTGCCCTCCAGTACAACCTTCAGTGGTCCCCATTACCCTTCAGGCATAGTTCAAACTCCTTGACTGAAGGTGGTCGTGAGGTTCTATACTTGCAGGCCTTGCCTTCCTCGTGTGCCACGTCCCCAGCCGTTCATCCCTTCCCGTACTGAGCTCCACGCATCCCAAATGACTGTCTGGTCCTCCACCCTGCCACAATTTGACTTAATTCCTGGTCTTCACATATCTGCTCTCCCCTGTATGGAATACGGTTCCTCCTCCTCTGTTTCTCTTCCTCAGCTTCCAATTTCTGCCACAATAATTCCCCCTGATTTTTCTGATCTCAGTTGAGGTATTGCAACTTCCAAGAACTCATTTCTTTCCCCACGTCCTCCCCATCTCCTCCTCCAGGCTCGATTACAAGATCCTAATATCCTTATATCGGCTCCATAGTCAGTCCCCCTTTCCTTGTACTTTATTGTCATTGTTTAATCGCCTGTCTCTATTTCCTAAATTGTAAACCCAGTGAAAGCAGGGATTCTGATGGTCTTATTCAGTGTGGAGTTCCCTAGGTATAGAACATAATAATTAAAGCATATAAGTAGATTTGCATGCATAAATGAGTAATCAATAGGACTGAGCCTTGTATATAGTGCTTACTATTTCTTTGACCTTGGGAAAATCACTGAAAATTGTGGACCCTTACTATTCTCAACAGAAAAATGAATACGAATTCTCTGGCTCCTTTGATCCTTGATTAAGAGGATTTTGTGAGAACAGGTATGAGAAATATGAAAAGCAACATGGGATAGAGACAAGCTGGGATTGATTGTTATTTATTATTTGCTTTCTTCTAGGAGACATATCAGCTTTTGTACCAGGAGAAATAGGAGTGTAGGCCCTCTAAATTCTTTGCAGCCTAGTTCGAGGGAAATGGCTAGCTTGCTGACTGCTAACAAAGCAATTTCCCTGAATTTGACTTTCACTTCTGTCAGTCCTATTAGATTGTACCTTCTGAGAAGAGGCATTTATTTTTGAAAACAAGTCGTACTCTGTGTTCTGTTACTGCTTAACTCAGCAGTACCACCTGCTCTGCCTTTATGCCCAGTTTGAGTCAGGAGGAGAAGGATTCTTTCTGTTTGTGCATCCTGAAGAAGACAGGATCCAAGACAGGTCAAGAAGTTGGAGGATACCTGTGGACATTTGATTGAGTGATTTTTGTCCCAGGTCCCATTTTGACAAGTCAGTATAAGGTTGAGAGTTGGCCTGGAGCCAAGAATGAGTCAAGCTTTCAGACTCTGAACTCTGTGCTGTCCTGATTGGCGTGGCATATGCCATCCTAGGGAAACAGGCTGAGGAAATGACGACATTGGCTGTTCGGTGGATCCTCCAGATTCCAGAGAAAAAGCAACACGCCTCATATCACAACTGTTACAACTGTTGGGACTGGGTAGATATGTCAGATTTGGCACATCTGTCCCTGGGTATTGATGTGTTGATCACAGATGTACGTCTGTAATCTTTAGGGGGTGTGTGTGTGTGTGTTTGAGAGAGAGAGAGGGAGACTTTGAGTTTGTCCAGGCTGTGTGTACCAAGTTTGTGTGTGTGTCCAGTGGATGATGCAGAAGGAAAGGAGTAGAGAGTAAGAGAGAATACATGCGTGAAAATATAAACCAACAAGGCAGGGTGCTCTCCAAATACTCCTAAACCAGACTCTGGTTAAAGCACTGTTCTTTAGTTGCCAAAAAAGGATTTATTTCTTGGAAACTAGTAATGCAATAAAAGCCGACCCTCAATTTCCTATAATAACAACAAGCTTCAAGTTTGGCATCCGTATCACCAGGGACAAATTGTGCCAGGCAACCAAAGGAGTCAGAACCAGCACCCACAAGAGGCTGTTCTCAATTCAGCAAAAGATGTTCTTCTAAAGTGACTGAGGTCTTAGCTCCCGGCTTCCATCCTGCCCACCCACTGAGCTGCCTTTCATTCTCCTACCAGCTCCTTCCACGCTCCCTCTCTCTTTCTCCTGGGGCCAGGGAGAAGGTGACTTGTCCCTACAGACTCCCAGGGACATCAACTCCTCTACCAGGCCAATTTTCATGTTTACTGAGGATATGCCTTAAGCTGAAAATGAGCCACACCTTTCTGGTATGGACTGAGGCTTCCTGATCATGCTCACATTACTAATGATTAAGGTAATGGGAGAATGGAGTGGGAGACATCTGAATGGTACAGATCTCCTCCTGTCTTCGGAATAACTTAAGCTTCCTCCAAGAGAGAAGTGTTTTATGATCAATTTAGAAACTGTTTCTTTTCCCCCTAAAGAAACTAAAGTTTAGGACTTCCCTGGTGGCACAGTTGTTTAGAATCCGCGTGCCAAAGCAAGGGACATGGGTTCGATCCCTGGTCCAGGAAGATCCCACATGCTGCAGAGCAGCTAAGCCCGTGTGCCACAACTACTGAGGCTGTGCTCTAGAGCCCATGAGCCACAACTACTGAAGCCTGCGCGCCGAGAGCCCATGCTCCACAACAAGAGAAGCCACTGAAATGAGAAGCCTGTGCACCGCAACGAAGAGTAGCCCCTGCTCGTTGCAACTAGAGAAAGCCCGCGCACAGCAACGAAGACCCAACACAGCCAAAAATACATAAATAAATTTATTAATTAAAAAAAAAACAGCATCGCTCACAGCCAATACCAAATGAGGGATGCATGGGGGTGAGACTCTAGGTCCATCCACCTCCCTACAAATAACTCAATTTTGTTTCTTTTTATGGCTGAGTAATATTCCATTGTATATATGTGCCCCATCTTCTTTATCCATTCATCTGTTGATGGACACTTAGGTTGCTTCCATGTCCTGGCTATTGTAAATAGTGCTGCAGTGAACATTGTGGTACATGACTCTTTTGGAATTATGGTTTTCTCCGGGTATATGCCCAGTAATGGAATTGCTGGGTCCTATGGTAATTCTATTTTTAGTTTTTTAAGGAACCTCCATACTGTTCTCCATAGTGGCTGTATCAATTTACATTCCCACCAAGGGTGCAGGAGGGTTCCCTTTTCACCACACCCTCTCCAGCATTTATTGTTTCTAGCTTTTTTGATGATGGCCATACTGACTGTTGTGAAGTGATACCTCACTGTAGTTTTGATTTGCATTTCTCTAATGATTAGTAATGTTGAGCATCCTTTCATGTGTTTGTTGGCAATCTGTATATCTTCTTTGGAGAAATGTCTATTTAGGTCTTCTGCCCATTTTTGGATTGGGTTGTTTGTTTTTTCGATATTGAGCTGCATGAGCTGCTTGTAAATTTTGGAGATTAATCCTTTGTCAGTTGCTTCATTTGCAAATATTTTCTCCCATTCTGAGGTTTGTCTTTTTGTCTTGTTTATGGTTTCCTTTGCTGTGCAAAAGTTTTTAACTTTCATTAGGTCCCATTTGTTTACTTTTGTTTTTCATTCCATTTCTCTAGGAGGTGGGTCAAAAAGGATCTTGCTGTGAATTATGTCACAGAGTTCTACCTGTGTTTTCCTCTGAGAGTTTCCTAGTGTCTGGCCTTATATTTAGGTCTTTAATCCATTTTGAGTTTATTTTTGTGTATGGTGTTAAGCAATGTTCTAATTTCATTCTTTTACATGTAGCTGTCCAGTTTTCCCAGGACCACTTATTGAAGAGGCTGTCTTTTCTCCACTATATATTCTTGCCTCCTTTATCAAAACTAAGGTGACCATAGGTGCGTGGGTTTATCTTTGGGCTTTCTATCCTGTTCCATTGATCTATATTTCTGTTTTTGTGCCAGTACCATATTGTCTTGATGACCGTATCTTTGTAGTATAGTCTGAAGTCCAGGAGACTGATTCCTCCAGCTCCATTTTTCTTTCTCAAGATTGCTTTGGCGATTCGGGGTCTTTTGTGTTTCCATACAAATTGTGAAAATTTTTGTCCTAGTTCTGTGAAAAATGACTTTGGTAGTTTCATAGGGATTGCACTGAATCTGTAGATTGCTTTGGGCAGTATAGTCATTTTCACAATGTTGATTCTTCCAATCTGAGAACATGGTACATCTCTCCATCTGTTTGTATCATCTTTAATTTCTTTCTTTAGTGTCTTATAGTTTTCTGCATAAAGGTCTTTTGTCTCCTTAGGTAGGTTTATTCCTAGGTATTTTATTCTTTTTGTTGCAGTGGTAAATGGGAGTATTTCCTTAATTTCTCTTTCAGATTTTTCATCACTAGTGTATAGGAATGCAAGAGATTTCTGTGCATTAATTTTGTATCCTGCTACTTTACCAAATTCATTGATTAGCTCTAGTAGTTTTCTTGTAGCATCTTTAGGATTCTCTGTGTATAGTATCATGTCATCTGAAACAGTGACAGTTTTACATCTTCTTTTCCGATTTGGATTCCTTTTATTTCTTTTTCTTCTCTGACTGCTGTGGCTAAAACTTCCAAACTATGTTGAATGATAGTGGTGAGAGTGGGCAACCTTGTCTTGTTACTGATCTTAGTGGAAATAGTTTCAATTTTTCACCATGGAGAAAGATGTTGACTGTGGGTTTGTCATATATGGCCTTTATTATGTTGAGGTAAGTTCCCTCTATGCCTACTTTCTGGAGGGTTTTTATCATAAATGGGTGTTGAATTTGTCAAAAGCTATTTCTACATCTATTGAGATGATCATATGATGCTTCTCCTTCAGTTTGTTAATATCATTTATTACACTGATTGATTTGCGTATATTGAAGAATCCTTGCATTCCTGGGATAAACCCCACTTGATCATGGTGTATGATCCTCTTAATGTGCTGTTGGATTCTGTTTGTTAGTATTTTGTTGAGGAGTTTTGCATCTATGTTCATCAGTGATATTGGCCTGTAGCTTTCTTTTTTGGTGACATATTTGCCTGGTTTTGGTATCAGGGTGATGATGGCCTCGTAGAATGAGTTTGGGAGTGTTCCTCCCTCTGCTATATTTTGCAAGAGTTTGAGAAGGATAGGTGTTAGTTCTCCTCTAAATGTTAGATAGAATTTGCCTGTGAAGCCATCTGGTCCTGGGTTTTTGTTGGTTGGAAGATTTTTAATCACAGTTTCAATTGCGGTGCTTGTGATCGGTCTGTTTATATTTTCTGTTTTTTTCCTGGTTCAGTCTCAGAAGGTTGTGCTTTTCTAAGAATTTGTCCATTTCTTCCACATTGTCCATTTTATTGGCATATAGTTGCTTGTAGTCATCTCTCATGATCCTTTGTATTTCTGCAGTGTCAGTTGTTACTTCTCCATTTTCATTTCTAATTCTATTGATTTGAGTCTTCTCCCTTTTTTTCTTGATGAGTCTGGCTAATGGTTTATCAATTTTGTTTATCTTCTCAAAGAACCAGCTTTTAGTTTTATTGATCTTTGCTATAGTTTCCTTCATTTTTTTTCATTTATTTCTGATCTGATATTTTTGATTTCTTTCCTTCTGCTAACTTTGGGTTTTTTTGGGTCTTCTTTCTCTAATTGCTTTAGGTGTAAGGTTAGGTTGTTTATTTGAGATGTTTCTTGTTTTTTGAGGTAGGATTGTATTGCTATAAACTTCCCTCTTAGAACTGCTTTTGCTGCATCCCAGAGGTTTTGGGTCATTGTGTTTTCATTGTCATTTGTTTCTCGTTTTTTTTTTATTTCCTCTTTGATTTCTTCAGTGATCTCTTGGTTATTTAGTAGTGTATTGTTTAGCCTCCATGTGTTTGTACCTTTTACAGATTTTTTCCTGTAACTGATATCTAGTCATAGTGATGTGCTTAGAAAAGATGCTTGATATGATTTCAATTTTCTTAAATTTACCAAAGCTTGATTTGTGACCCAAGATATGATCTATCCTGGAGAATGTTCCATGAGCACTTGAGAAGAAAGTGTATTCTGTTGTTTTTGGATGGAATGTCCTATAAATATCAATTAAGTCCATCTTGTTTAATGTATCATTTAAAGCTTGTGTTTCCTTATTTATTTTCATTTTGGATGATCTGTCCATTGGTGAAAGTGGTATGTTAAAGTCCTCTACTATTATTGTGTTACTGTCGATTTCCCCTTTTATGGCTGTTAGCATTTGCCTTATGTACTGAGGTGCTCCTCTGTTGGGTGCATAAATATTTACAAGTGTTATATCTTCTTCTTGGATTGATCCCTTGATCATTATGTAGTGTCCTTCTTTGTCTCTTGTAATAGTCTTTATTTTGAAGTCTGTTTTGTCTGATATGAGAATTGCTACTCCAGCTTTCTTTTGATTTCCATTTGCATGGAATATCTTTTTCCATCCCCTCACTTCCAGTCTGTATGTGTCCCTAGGTCTGAAGTGGGACTCTTGTAGACAGCATATATATGGGTCTTGTTTTTGTATCCATTCAGCCAGTCTTTGTCTTTTGGTTGGAGCATTTCATCTATTTAATTTAAGGTAGTTATTGATATGTATGTTCCTATTACCAGTTTCTTAATTGTTTTGGGTTTATTATTGTAGGTCTTTTCCTTCTCTTGTGTTTCTTGCCTAGAGAAGCTCCTATAGCATTTGTTGTAAAGCTGGTTTGGTTGTGCTGAATTCTCTTTGCTTTTGCTTATCTGTAAAGGTTTTAATTTCTCCATCAAATCTGAATGAGATCCTTGCTGGGTAGAGTAATCTTGGTTGTAGGCTTTTCCCTTTCATCACTTTAAATGCGTCCAGCCACACCCTTCTGGCTTGCACAGTTTCTGCTGAATGATCAGCTGTTAATTTTATGGGGATTCCGATATGTGTTAATTGTTGCTCTTCCCTTGCTGCGTTTAATATTTTTTCTTTGTATTTAATTTTTGATAGTTTGATTAATATGTGTCTTGGCGTGTTTCTCCTTGGATTTATCCTGTATGGGACTCTCTGGGCTTCCTGGACTTGATTGCCTATTTCCTTTCCCATATTAGGGAAGTTTTCAACTATAATCTCTTCAAATATTTTCTCAGTCCCTTCCTTTTTCTCTTCTTCTTCTGGGACCCCTATGATTCGAATGTTGGTGCGTTTAATGTTGTCCCAGAGGTCTCTGAGACTGTCCTCAATTCTTTTCACTCTTTTTTCTTTTTTCTGCTCTGTAGTAGTTATTTCCATTATTTTATCTTCCAGGTCACTTATCCTTTCTTCTGCCTCAGTTTTTCTGCTTTTGATTCCTTCTAGAGAATCTTTAATTTCATTTATTGTGTTGTTCATCATTGTTTGTTTGCTCTTTAGTTCTTCTAGGTCCTTGTTAAGCATTTCTTGTACTTTCTCCATTCTATTTCCAAGATGTTGGATCATCTTTACTATTATTACTCTGAATTCTTTTTCGGGTAGACTGCCTATTTCCTCTTCATTTGTTTGGTCTGGTAGGTTTTTACCTTGCTCCTTTGTCTGCTGCTTATTTCTCTGTCTTCTCATTTTGCTTAACTTACTGTGTTTGGGGTCTCCTTTTCACAGGCTGCCGGTCCGTAGTTCCCGTTGTTTTTGGTGTCTGCCCCCAGTGGTAAGGTTGGTTCAGTGGGTTGTGTAGGCTTCCTGGTGGAGGGAACTGGTGCCTGTGTTTTGGTGGATGAGGCTGGATCTTGTCTTTCTGGTGGGCAGGACCATGTCTGGTGGTGTGTCTTGGGGTGTCTGTGACCTTATTATGATTTTGCACAGCCTCTCTGCTAATGGGTGGGGTTGTTTTCCTGTCTTGCTAGTTGTTGGCATAGGGTGTCCAGTACTGTAGCTTGCTGGTCGTTGAGTGTAGCTGGGTCTTAGCTTTGAGATGGAGATCTCTCGGAGAGCTTTCGCTGTTAGATATCACGTGGAGCCGGGAGGTCTGTGGTGGATCAATGTCCTGAACTCAGCTCTTCCACCTCAGAGGCTCCGGCCTGATACCCAGCCAGAGCACCAAGCCCCTGTCAGCCACATGGCTCAGAACAAAAGGGAGAAAAGAAGAAAGAAAGAAAAAATAAAATAAACGTTATTAAAGTAAAAAATTTAAAAATTTATAAAATATTAAAAAGTAATTAAAAAAAGAAAGAAAGAAGAGAGCAACCAAACCAAGAAACAAATCCACCAATGATGACAAGTGCTAAAATGTATACTTCAAAAAAAAAATACAAGAAAAAAAAAATGGACTGACAGAACCCTAGGACAAATGGTAAAAACAAAGCTATACAGACAAAATGACACAAAGAAGCATACACACACACTCACAAAAACAGAAAAAGGAAAATATATATATATATATATATATAAAGGAAGTGAGCAACCAAATTAATAAACAAATCTACCAATGATAATAAACTCTAAATACTAAACTAAGATAAACATAAAACCAGAAACAAAATTACATGCAGAAAGCAAAACCCAATTCTACAGTTTCTCCCAAAGTCCACCGCCTCAATTTTGGGATGATTCATTGTCTATTCATGTATTCCAGAGATGCAGGGTACATCAGGTTGATTGTGGAGATTTAATCCGCTGTTTCTGAGGCTTTTGGGAAGGAAGTCTGAGGTTTTCTGCCAGCATTCAGTAGGTGTTCTGTAGGAGTTGTTCCACATGTAGATGTATTTCTGATGTATTTGTGGGGAGTAAGGTGATCTGCACGTCTTACTCCTCTGCCATCTTGAAGGTCTTGTGTAACTTTTCATACATAAATCATAGCTCTTATAATAGCCATTATGCCCCTTGAGGCAAGGATGATGTGCTACACTTCCGTCATTCCTCTATCCACTTAAGGTACAGTAGGAATTGCCCTGAACTTGGAGCTAGCAGTGCTGGTCCTCATCCCACCACTGATTGTCCTTGAGACCCCAACGTGCTCTACAGATCTGAGTTGTATTTGTTCTCTGGTTAGGTAGACTGGAAAAGGAATGGGGAGAAGCATGTGCTTCAGGGAAGCAGAGGAGCCTCAGTCTTCCTCCAAACTCCAGAGGCCCTCCTTGTCACGTGCTACCTCTCCCCTTCCGCCCTTCCTCCCCTTTGAAGTCCCAAGCCATTACCCCCAACATCCTTTGTCTTTAGCTGAAGATGGTATTTAAGGTGAGGGTTTTAGTGAGTTACTCAGTTTTCCTAGGTCTCTCCCGTGTATACATATTCTTAAACTTAAGTGGGATTTTCTACTGTTAATCTTTCTCAGATCAATTTAGTTCTTAGACCAGCCAGAAAAACTTCAAAGTGTAGAGGAAATTTCTTCCTTCTCAACAAGGACATGAACCAAAATTTTCCTAATGGTTGAAGAACTAAGTATCAGTGGGGGAAATGGGAAAACAATGGAATCATCATCATTGATCTAATAGCCCCATATCAACTCCTTTGTCCTGCTGTTCTTACAGTTCAGTTGCTCCTCATCTCTGCTCCAACCTCACACTCAATCATGCCCAAGAAAGAGGATCAGACTGGGCTGTTGGTCACCATCCAGGGAAGAGTATCCTTGTTCAGTAGAGCTTTCCTTCTAGGTTTCCACAAGGGACATTTGCCAGTCTAGACCCTCGACTTAAACCCTATTCTCCAGTTTAGTCTGTGGTGGTCAGGGTTATTTGGTTCCTACTGAACAAATCACTTGTTTCCTAGAGAACAAATCATGGTGACTTATAGTTAAAGAACCTTCTCCTATAGTTGATCTGTTTGTTTATTTGTTAATTTGTTTTCTGCAGAGGTTCATGAAAGTTTATCACACAGCCTTCCAAAGTTCATCTGCAAATGAGGAAGTGTAGGCTCATGAATTTAAACGACTTATCCAAGGTCACAAAGCTTGTCAGTTGCATTACTCAAATTTGAAACTAGCTTCATCATTTTCCTAGTTCTGTGTTTACCATCATGCTTTATCCTTTCTTTGATTTTGCAGTGGTTGTTTATGGAAACATTTATATCTCTTTGTTTCTGATTCTTGATTCGGTAAAGACTGCAAACAGTCCTTCCCAATCATAAGCTTACAGGACACAGAAATGCTGACAAAGAGAAAATGGGAAAAGTACAAAATAATCATGGATTGGAGGGTGTCTTAGGGAAATAAATATATGGACTATTTGGAAAAAGTATCTGCTGGAGCCTAGAAGTGACCTATCTGCCTGGCAGTAAAAGGAAAGAGAGACATCCAGAAACACATCCAAAAGACAGTAGGAAAGGATAGTTATTGCAAAGGTGAAAGTTAGTAATGATATAGGCTCATGTCTCAGGGGGCAAACACTATAATACAAGTCTTCTTGTCCTATAATATCAGTATCATAGTTGGCTGGATAATCAAAAAGTTAGTAAAAATAAGGAAATCATAAAGCATGATGCATGTGTATCTTAAACATTTCATTTTAATGGAAGCTTACTAAAATATATTTATTGGTTAATAATTGTATTTGGACCCAAGTATTTCTTATTCAACTCGAATCTATTAAGAGGAGTGTTACGTTGCTTTTCTTCTAGAAATAGTGTGCATAATCTATTATTTTGTTTTATTTAAAATGAAGGTCAAACTTGAAGATTCTTGAAACAAGTTGGATGCAAAACTTTTCTAGATCTTTCATTGTGGTTTCTTGGTCTTTTAAAATTATTTTACCCATACTTGATTAAATTACATAATTCAATTGCTTTTTAAAAGCAATTTGTACTTCTTCAGTTTTTCCAAAGCATTCCACCTAGTTTTCTTAGCACTATAACATAAATTATTCTCTTTCCATATTCATATTTTATCCATTTATATAATATTTAATTGAAATGCATAATTATCATAAGTAAAACTGGCATAAACAGGTTTGGGAACAGATACAGCTGACTTTTGGTATGTATATAGCAAGTAGGGGGAGCAACAGTGCAAATGTGCAGCAGAGAGAGAGGCCGAAATCTCAGCCTCTGTACACTGGTGCTGAAAAGAATCTTGGACATAGAGTTTTGGGTGAAGTAGAAAAGAATAGCTTTATTGCTTTGCCAGGCAGAGGGGGACACAGCTGGCTCCTGCCCTTGAAAACTACATGTCCCAACCCGGGAAGATTTGATGAAGAGTTTTATAGCAGTAGTTTAAGGGTGGGGTTACTGCTAAGATTAGGGTGTGTCCAGGGCCTTCACTCCTTTAATCTGGTCTCAGGTAATCTTCTTGATGAGCTTCCCTGGTTCCTTTAGTTTGGCCTCAGTTGGTCTTCTCTGATATGGAGAGTACTGACATCTTCCATTTGTTGAGTTTTAATTCTATAAAAGGGTTAAAGATATTTTTGTGTGCCTTGGGGTGGAACCAGGACCCTGCCCCAAGGCTGTACTATTGTTTCTTGGCTGTTCCTCCCTTGACTCTGCATCCCTTCCCTTCCCTGATTAGCAACTGTTTGAATCTACCCTTTGGAACTCAGGGAAGTTCATGGAGGCTGAACAGAAAGGTTCCCTGTGCCCAGGATTCCCTACAGGGTCCTGTTCACTTTCAAGAGTAGCTTATAGCTATGAATATTGAGATGCCAATGGCATCAGTCAATAATTTATAGAGAGGATAGAAAGCATCAGTTAATTTGCCAAAGCAATTGGTGATGGATGGATAAAGGACTTTCTAATATAGTTGCCTTTATATGTTTTCCACAGAATGAGAATCAGGAAGGCATGTTGCATTGATCCTCAATTCAGATCCTCAAGGAATGTTTGCTACATAAAAACTCCCTATTTAAAGTATATTCTGAATATTAGAGTATGGCACTTATGAGCCTTAAAACTGGAAGGGACCTAAAAAATCCCAATGATTTGCATCATTTGTTACCACCAATGAACAGTTTTATTTACCTCACAATACAGAACTCTTCATTAAAAAAAAAAAAAAACCTGTGATGACCAACCTCCATTTCTTAAAGACTAATGTATTATTTTTCCTTTTACATTATTCAAAACATTCATGATGACATCAATATATTTTAAAGTAGTAAACAGCGATCTCATTATTTTTCCCATGTCCTATGAAATACTGAAACATAGCTCATGGATCCTCGTCCACCTTACCAACTACATAGAACACTTTAAGTCAAAAAGTACTACACTGAGAACCATTAACCTAGCCCAGTGCCCTCATTTCATAGTTGTGAAAATTGTAAGAAATTTGACTTTTTCCTTAATGCAAAAATGAAAGCTAGACCCCAAAATTCACCTCTCCTTTAATCAAAAATCCAAAGATCCATTTCCTCCAATATTGACAATGAAGGAAGAATCCCCACACGTGGAGAATCATTCAGGTATCAGAAACCCAGTTGTTCAGCATTGTCTGAGTTCTGCCTGCGTAAGTTCAGTTCTTGTTGTCAAGAAATTAACGTGGTGGCCACTTGAGAATAATTCTCAACTCTCATGATTTGGCGTCCTAATTTCTGAATAAAAACCAATCTTGAGTTTCTAGGATTTAATTACAATTTCTAGGTTTTAATAATAAAGACTCTGAAGGTTTGTTGGACTTCAAATGTCCTTAAAACTTTTTTGATGAGTTAAGTGTAAACGAATAAAAAACATATGTATTAACTTTCCCTTGGAATACATGTGGGTTTAAAAATTAAGGGGAAAAGGACTTGGCAAACTGGCTTTGAGACCTGCCAAACCCAAGACATTTAAAAAAACTAGCTCAAGACATTTGGAGAATCCCGAAGTCTGGTAAAGTTTGTCCCTCCTTACAGAACAAATGAGACTGAAAATAATTTTTGTAATGTTTAAGCATGGACATTCTTGCTAAAATAATGAACATTTATAAATATCTTGCTATTTTTGATTGCATACACACACACACAAATACATACAGAGGTACACATACAAATATATTTTGGCTTGCCGAAATTCAAACTTCAGTGAATATCAGCCTCGTTCCTCTTAACATTAACGGTATAAACAAACAAGCAAACAAACAAAAAAAAAACCACAAATACTCAAACACATATCACAGCATGATATTTGATATGGTGGGGCTATTCAATACTGACAAATCTTATTAAGTTACTATTTCTAATGATTTCCCATTACCGACCCCAAACACATGAACCCTTAGTTTCCATGCTTTCCTTTCCCCAGACAAATCTACTTTTCAAAGCTTTATTTCCCAATTCCTCCCTATGTATACTCATTCTCCAGCAATGTGACATTAATTTCCATCACATTATTTGCAAACACCTATCATTTCCACCTTCCCTTATTGGTCCTCTCTGTCTAAAATGTCACTCCATCTCCACCTACAAAAGTCTGAACCATTCAAAGTATACACTCAAATAATACTTCCTCATGACCTAGTTCATTATTTGTGTAGTCTTGGCAAATCTCGCCAGACTAGGCCCCTTTAAAAAACTGTTCTAACTCTGTATCTTGCTCACAATCTCAGTTCAAATCTCTTGGCATTACAGAGGTAAGGGGATAAAGGATAAATATTCCCAACCATTTCTCCACTCCTACTGGTTCCAACTGATTTGAGGAATGGACCTGAGGATCCAGGTACAGATCAAATATAGCATTAATTTCACCACTGCTGAATCTGGACTGATGAAAATCACTTGGCTTGCTCTGCTTCTAAACCTGATTTTTTAAGAATCCAATGATATGTGGCAAAACATATTATTAGAAGAAACTTGGAAATAAGTCGTCAAGATACTCATAATTCTAGGCACTATTTGGGCAAATGCACAGGGTCAAATCAAATCTTTTCCATCCAATTCTGATGCAATAACCCCTCCCCTGGTAATGGATTACAATGGATGAGAGTGGAAATAGTGCCTGTCTGGGTTTTCTCCAGCACTTGCAGGGAGTGGAAAACACCCTTCCTTGACATAGAAAGATGAACAATTAAGTAGTCTTTCCCCAACCAATACAGGGCTACCATACTGAGGTTCCTGTCTGCCTTCTAGCTCTGTCTTTTTTTTGTTTCTCTTACAGATGCTCTGACCCAGCCTTAAGCTTGTGGGTCCTTGAATAAATCACATTTTCACTTATAATATATTTATTTTTAACAAATATGTCCTTTGAAAATGTTGTTCTCTCTGTTTTGGAAAGCTCCTGTTGTCTACCTGATACAACTATTCATACCTGGAAAACTCAGCTCAGAAATTCTCTTTTGTAAACATTCACTGAGCCTCCTGGAAGAGTTGATTCATTTTTCAGTCTATTCCCTCGGTAGCTTGAGCATATCTTTGATAATACATAATGCACTGGCTTACAATTTCTGCCTACAATTTTCCTCCAGAAGAGTGTGCACTTCCTATCATCTGGGTTTGCTATATATAATCAGTACTTAATATAGTCAATCATAAATAATTTTTATTTAAATATGGGTGGGTCTACTTGATAGACTGGCTTCTCTCATCAGGTCTGCACTGAGGATTAAATGGGTCTGACCCAGCAGGGGAATCACTTTATGCAAATTGGCTTGTGGGGGTGAGGGGAGACTGACAAGGTAGGGGTTGTAGCAGATACAACATAGAGTTCCTTGCTTCAAGAAACTTATGTCTACGGAATTCCCTGGCTGTCCAGTGGTTAGGACTCGGTGCTTTCACTGCCGGGACCCGGGTTCAATCCCTGGTCGGGGAACTAAGATTCCTCAAGCTGTGAGGCGTGGCCAAAAAAAAAAAGAAACTTATAGTCTAGTATGCCCATTAATTTTATCATGCAGAACTCATGGTAGATGATCAAAAAACCATAGTGCTTACCCTGCACCTGAGTAAAATTTATTTTGGTAATAAAAGGCTTTTCAATCATTAATTGTTTTATCCACTGAATACTAAAAAAATGTAAATATCAATCAAAGTTACAGCTACCCCCTTTCCCGTTACATCGCAGGCCTGCTGCAGTCTAGCTTTCTGCTATGGGAGGCCACGTGGTTAATTTGTTCTATTTTTGTGTGCTGCTTTTTGTGAATCCAGGATTCTGATCCTTTGGGATTGGAAAGAGGCTAGGAGAGATAGAAAGAGCACCAGAGCTCTTACATGATTAATATTGGCATGAACTGGTGTCACAGCTTCTGAATTTTGTTGGTATTTACAGCTGGCTCTTTTATTGGGGGATTTGTACATTATTTGGAGATACCCCCTCTTATCACTTTGATCTCCTACTTGCAGCTTTCTTGACGATAATCACACACTCAGCCTAGCTGGTCACATATTTTCCCTTTGGACTCGGTTTTTGTTAGACCACCTATCCCTTTCTCTCTTTCACAGGTAGTGGAAATGAAGTCATAGTCATAGTGCTTTAATAGTTCTAGTACTTAAGTCAACTTGGGTTCAAATATACGTTCATCACTTTCGTGACCCTGGACATATTACTAGATCTTTCTAGGACTAAGTTTCTTCATCTGTAAAAATGGAGATAATTATGGTATTAGCAAAAGATTGGTTGTGAAGATTCACATAATGCATGTCAAGCACATTGTAAGTGTTCAGAAGTGATCTATTATTATGTATCATTTTTGTTTTTAAAAATTACTGTTTCTAAATGGAGTACTTGTTTTCTATCTAAAATTAGAAAGCATTTAGATAAGGAACAGACTTTCTGCAAAAGTACAGACCACCAGCCTTGTGGTCTTAGACCATTTTGTTCACTTTTTAAAGCCTTGACCATGAAACAGGCTGTAGTTCATGTCGCCTCCTCATTCTTTTTGAGCGAGCAGCTCCCAGGATGTTCGTTCTGTTGTGAAGGCAGAAGTGCAAGAGGCCTCGTCTAATCACAGGAATGCATCTGCCCATGTTATAACTGCTAACATTGCACTGGCCAAAGCCCCTTGGCCAAGCTCAGTATCAGTGGAGTGGGCAAATATATTCTACCAACTCTGGTGGGAAGTGCTACAAAGTCATATGGCAGGAAGCTCGAATGTATTCTTTCATCAAAGGGACAGGGTAAGAATTGGGAGCAATAATACAATCTACCACATTGACACCACACTGACTATAGAGTGCTCAGTAAATAATCACTCCTCTCTTTTGTATTATAGTAAGATATCTTGCTCTCTTCAAAGAATCATCTAAGGTCGAATACATCTTCTGCGTTGTTAGTGGCTAGCTAACCCTAAGTTAGGGCTGACCAGGTCAGGATGCCTACGAAACTATAGAATGTCCTGGTGTGAGTTGTCTTGTATGAATATATATCGGTTGTGAGGTGATGGCAGAAGCCAGAAATCATGCTGAGAAGGTATGACTGAGTTAAATGTAAGTTAGTAAGTACAAAATTAAATCATGGATCAAAGAGGCATAAACAGGAAGTAGTAATCAAGATGGGGAACCAAAAGATCCAAAAATAGAAGAGCTAGGAGTGAGGAGTGATTTGGGTCCAATAAGAAGTAGCCAGGAATGAGTATCTTGGGTATTTCAAATACCCAGAAGCCACCAATCTAGAGAAAATTGAGCATATTTATATACATAAAAAGACTTACTATTTACTGAGCACCTACTCCACCCCTAGCTCTGCACTAGGCACTTTATATACATTTTGTCTTTCCCCATGAAATTGGATTCTTCTATAAATCTCAACCTTGTAAAAATGAAACAGATTTCACTATTATTTTTTCTCAATATTCAGGAGGAAATTATTTCAAAACATAACTCTGAATAATTAAACAAATTATTTGAATTTCACTTCCTGCTTTTTCCTACCTAATTCATATATAATAAGTTCATTCACATGTGATCTATTATTATTTTAACAAATCCTGAGCACAATTACATCATGTAAAAGGGAAGGAAGAAGCAAAATACAGCACTCACTGTGACCCATGCATAATTTCTCTTAGTTCTCCCCATATTACAGCAAAGTATTGATAGAGGATCTCCGTTCCTCATCCCCCTTCACTGACAGGGAAGCTCAGGCTAAGAGAAGTTAAGTAATGTCCCAAAGATCGGACTTTAAAGATTGTAAAATTTTCATTACACCAAAATATCAACTTCTCTGAGAAGGTAATATTCTACCAACTAAATGCATCAAGAGTTGTAGTCTGTGTCACCTGGATATTCATATATAAAGAGAAGCCAAATATGGTTGGGTAATCTAAACATTCCCTCCCCAGTTTATAAGCAAAACCCCAATGGCTCTCCATATCAGCTTCAGTTTCACAGAGAGGTAGAGGATACTGCAATTATAAGTCAAAGACGTTTTTCCTACTCTTGCCCTCCAATATGCATCTTGGATTCTCTGCATCACTGAAAAATAATTGTTGATAGTTAGCATCTATATAATCTCCCCTGTAATCTCAGATTTTTCCTTAGCAGTAGACATTTCTTGAATGAGAAGTCATTACCCCCATTTATGCCTATTTTTGATGCTTTCTGGCCAGTTTAAAGACTTTACTAGAATTCAAGAAATGAAGTGTTATTTTTAATTCCAATAATGAGTTTTAGAATTGTATATCTGTTTATCTTCAATGAATTGTCTGAAGATTGAATTCATCTGGGGGGGAGGGTGGGTAATTATTTATTTATTGGCAATCTAGTAGTTTAGTAAAGTGAAACACCTGGAATTTCTTCTGCTACTAAATGGCTCTCTGGAGAACAGTGACAATTTCCCAGGAACTCATTTCCAAAGTGCTTAGATTTTAGAGGAATTGGGTTTATAATTAGTTCTTAACATTACTAAGAGATTTCTAGAAGATTCTTTCCCTCAACAGTGAATTCATTTTTTTTCTCCTTAGAGGTACATTTTAATTGAAGCTTCCAGCAACAGTTCACTATAAAGGGAAGGTTTTGTATGGCTTTGGGGCCAGACAGATCTGTGTAGAAGTTCCAGTTCTGTTATCTGGTATATTGGGATGGTAGGCTTAAACTGTCTGAGCATTAATTTTCTAATCTGTAAAATGGGGATGAGAATACTGAACTCATAAGTTTGTTGTGGGGATTAAATTAGACAAGGCATGAATAACACTTTGCAATGTAACTAGAGGGGAGATGTTCAAGGTAGGAGAGTTGAGAGGTGATGACAGTCAAGGGATGTTGGAAATCTCCTGATGTAATTATGTATTTCCTACCTTGATGGAATCCCTATATCAGAGGCTACTTTCGGTGTGAAATAAAGTGATCCATTGATTTACATTTAGCTGATGTTCCTGCGTGTTACAGGGGCTGATTAGTTCTCTTCCGTCCCTCACTAGACTCTCTCCTTGAAGGTGCAAGAGGGATGGATATGTGATTTTTGCTATAAATGCCAAAGGAATAACCTTAGTGTCTTATGATACATTATTACTTCAGTCCTAGAACAGATTCAATAAATAATTTCAGCAAGGGTTGAAACGTTATTAGGATTAGATACTTCTACCCTTAAATTGATTAATAGGGCTAAGTAATATGACAGCTGTAGTGGATACTGTAGTACACCAACCAGATTCCCTTTCAGGGCTGAGGCATTTATTTCCCCATCTGCCAGATGTGTTCCTCACTGTTGGCTCACAGGTGAGTCTCTCTGGGAATTGCCCTGGGAAGCTGCTTTACTCAAAGTTAAGTTCACATTCAATGGTGGGTGTGGCTACAAAGGTCTGGCTCCCTTTCCTCAATAGAAAAACATAACTGCATAAAGTGAATCCATTAACATTTGGTATTTATATCACTTTTGTTCACTTTCTTGTAAGGACCGCCCTCCCCTCCCCCACCCCATGCTTTATGCATGAGAATACATTAATGACCCATAAAATCTTTGGAAAAAAATGTCAGTGAGCACAGACCAGTCAGAGTTCAAGAGCCTGGGCTGAAAAATTCACAAGTTGCCCAAATAGGAGGATTGATGGCACTTGGGAGGGCACCAAGGCAGCTATGTCAAGTACTTCACTTCAATTACTTAATTCAGATATTTACATTCTCTATGTCAAGTGTAATTCTTTTCCATGCCATCTTTTAGGATTGTCCTTTAACACTTCTTCACCTGGATAACTGCTACTTATATGAGAAACTCCACTCATGAGTCACTGCTTCCAGGGAGTCTTCTCTGACTTTCAAAGACTATATTAATTTCTGCTCCTTTATGGTATTTATGAGATATAGGCCTAATGCTTTTGGTACATTTACTTTGTTTTATTATCATTTCAGTCCTACTAGAAGTGTGTTCTTATACTTAGAAACTTTTGTCCTGTAAATGGAGCAGTTATATTTACAAATCATATTTGCTCAATCAATACTTGCTAAATTGAACTGAAACATAAAAAGGCCAATTTTTACTATCATTTCCATCTTTAACTGGCTGAGATGAAAAAATATCATTTATGGCTCTACCAAATAGCAAGGAGTTGAATATTTTTTTTAAATCTCTGGAATCCTGGGTTTCCATTCCAACAGTATGCATTCAGGTATATGAGACCCAGATGGAAGACTTTAGAGAGAAAGAGAGAAAAAGAATTTTTCTACTAGGAAATATAGAAGATCATTCTGCTCAGTTGGGTGGCTATTACCTTCCCAATTCTATAGCAAAGCACAGCTATATGAGATCCTTCTGAAAATTGTTTTATGAAACTGTGAGCCAACATAAGTTCAAAGCTCTTTTTCCTTCCATATTATAAAAGAAGATCATTATTTTTTCTATTAAAATGTTTATTTACTCAGTTCTTTAAGACATTTACACTTTTTCTGTCCTAAACATTCTCAGGTCACTTTGCACATTATTCACGTCAATTATGCTGAATTTTAAAAATCTGGCCTTGGTTATACATCTCAGGCCTTTCATCACAAGTCCCTCTCTCTGAGAGTGGGTACTTTAAATAATCTTATTATGGAAAAGAATAGATTGAGTGGTTTGAATTACAATTTCCCAACAGATTTCTAGTTCAAATAAAACGGTCTTTGGTTTAAATGTGGTTCTTTTTGTGCTATGGCAGGAAATAAGAAGGGACACATTTTTAGAGCTAAATATGGTGGATAAAAACCCACAACATTTTGGAGAGACATACTAGTGCAACTGATTTATTCTTTAGATCAAGAGACTAAAGTTAAAGCAGTGAAGTAATTAGCCCAAGGTCATATACCTACTTAACCGCAGACACATAACCAGATCTTAGATGTTATTATTTTGCTTTAAATAAGCAACTCTAATTAATTAATAACTCTCTAAGTTTTTCCCAAGGTCAGAAAATCTTGATTCAAATTCTAGCTCTGCTGGGATAGAGTATCATGGGAGCTCAGACTAATTCAGTTTCTCATCTACAAACTGTGGTTTTCATACCCATTTTGAAGAGCATAGTAAATGCTCAATAAAGATATGCTGAATCTGAAAGCTTATAAGCGTGGCTTTGATAAAATCACATTTTGAGATTTCAGATCTCAGGTAGTCAGTGGCATCAAGAGAGATGTATAACATTTAAGTCACCAGATAAAGTTCTAGCCTTCTCCTCGCCTAGTCAACTGATGCAAGCCAGTGAACCTCAAAAGTCCTTGGCTCTTGGTTGCAGTAGGATCCAGATTTTCCTCATGAGGAAATAAATCCTGAGGTTCTCCCAGGTGCAAAGTCAATATATAGCTACATATATCCTGTCAAGCTGTGAAATCATTGGCTCGTCAGCGAGAATAACTCTGAACAATGGGAATTGTAATTTCAAGATGTTCCTCGACCCAGAATCAAGCTATTCCTTGTATCTGTCTAGGAGGTTTATAGAAATGCTACTTTCTTAAAGTAAATCCAGAAATCTGTGAATGATTTTTATTGATTGAGTGCAGGAGCTTGTGGCTTGGGGCAGATCGTGAAACACTGACTCCATCCTTGGATGCTTTGCACAATCCCATTGCTCTTGGGCCAAAAACAATTGCCTGATTGGTTGCTGGCTGCAGCAATGAGGGAAATCTACTCATTTAACTATTTCAGGCAGAAGGAACCTGCTTCTGTTTTTTCATATTGTGTTTGAGAATTCAAGGCCAATTGTGCTCTTCTGCTGGAGAAGCTGTCCACTATTTGAGTCTTCTAGGAGGGTTAAATTTCACAGGTCTCCAGTTTACTAAGACCTACATTAACTTATTTTATTTTGAGATGTAAGGTATATACACTAATGTGCACAGTTTTTAAGAGTGCACATTGATGGTTTTATGTATGTCTACACCTATGTAACTACTTAGCTCAAGCAAAAGATTTCCAGGACCCAAGGAGTCCCTTCCTCTCATGCCCCCTCCTAATCTCCCTGACACACACATCCAGGTAATGCCTTTTTGGCTTCTGTTAACATGGATTAATTGTGCCTGTTCATAAAATGTATACAAGTGGAATGCATGGAGAATGCACTCTGTGTCTGGCTTATTTTGCTCATTAATATGTTTGGGAAAGTAACTCTTTATTATTGTGCATAGCAGTAGTTTATTCAATTATATTGTTGTGTAATACCATGTTGTACAAATACAATAGATTTATTAATTCTTTCACCTATCTGTTTGGATTGTTTCCATTTGGGGGATGTTATAAGAAAGCTGCTGTAAATGCGTTTGTTCATGTCCTTTGGTTGACCTACACGTTTGTATCTCTTGGGAATTGCTGAGTCATAGGGTAAAGCATATACTTTAAGAGGTGCTGATAAAGAAGTGTTTCAAAGTAGTTGTACCAATTTACACTCCTACCAGAAATATATGAGGGTTTTAGTTTTTCTACATCTTCAGCCACACTTTGCATTATCAGTCTTTTAAATTATTCTGTCAACTCTAATTTCAGTTCTATTTATGTTGTCAGGGGAAATTTAACAATGTGTTCAACAGTACAGATTCTACACCCAGTTGCTTGAATTTAAATCCTAGGTTTTTACTTGCCACCTATGTGACTTTGAATTATTCAACCTCTTTGTGCTTCAGTTTCGTCAACTACAAAGCGAGGCTAATAGGTATGCTCACCCAATAGGGTGGTTGCAAGCGCTAAATGAGTGAGTATTGTATAGCTCTTAGAACAGTGCACAGCACACACCATCAGTGTTAGGTTGTTTTGTATTTTTTTTTAAGTAATACAGTCATATGTTTCAGCATTCAAAACATACTCAGTATTCATTAACTTTAAAGAATCAAAATAGTTATTGCTGGGCTATTATTTAGGTATAGTGGTCCCTCGATATCCACAGGGGATTGGTTCCAGGACCCCTTTGGAAACGAAAATTTGAAGATGCTTGAGCCCCTTATATAAAGTGTTGTAGCATTTGCATATAAACTATGCACATACTCCTACATACGTTAAATCACCTCTAGGTTGTTTATAATACCTAATACAATGTAAATGCTATGTAAATAGTTCCCAGTGCACGGCAAAATCAAGTTTTGCTTCTTGGAACTTCCTAGGATTTTTTTTTTCTGAACATTTTCCATCCATGGTTGGTTGGAACCAAGGATACAGAACCCCTCAGGGTAATAAGGGCCCACTGAACTATGCTAAGTGTTGTACTGCAGGGCAGGAAGGTAGAGGCAGGGTGGAGACGTGGTAAGATAAAGCTGCAGAGGGTAGCAGGAACCAGTCTCAAGGAGCCTTGTGAGGTTAAGGAGTCCAGACATCACTGAGAAGGTAATTGGGACACATGAATTTAGGCCAAGGAGTGTCATTTTCATACTTGCATGATGGGATAGAGATGGGATGAGAGAAGGAGCAGGATATTAGCTACCTGTTTTAGATAGAGCCTGACCATAGATACCAGACACTATGCTAAATAGTGTGTTTGTTTCTCGTGTATGGGGTGAACCCCTGATAGACTCTCTCATCACCACCTTCATTTTACATTATGAGTAGATTGAGGCTTAGGGAGATAAGTATTGGTAACTTTCTCCAAGGTCACAGAGCTAATAACTGGTTGAGTGGAGATTTGAACACAGTGTGTCTGACCGCTGAGTCCTGGTGGTATCCAGGACTGAGTCATGACTATGTCTGTACCATCAAGTTATTTGTGCTACAAAACAGATCTCTAATCCCCTTAGCAACACTCTAAAAATGAATGATCCTCATGTCACAGATGAAAAACTGAGGCTCTGACAGTAAGTATTATCTTCAGGGTCATACACTAGGAATTGGCAGAGCCACCATGCAAACTTGTGTCTGCTATGACTTTGCTCCTGGATCCCGCTCTTTGTTGTGAGAGCTCATAGCAAACACATCTAAGAAATGTTCCTACTTTAGTGTGTAGCAGAAGTCAGCAAACTTTTTTCTATACAGGGACAGATAATTCCTATTTTAAGTTTCTCAGCCCTTCTGGTCTTTGTGCAGCTACTCAACTCTACCACTGTGGCTTGAAATCTGTACAGGAAGTGGCATGGTTATGTTTCAATAAAACTTTATTTACAAAAACAGGCAGTGGGCCATACTTACTAGCTCCTAGTAAGAAACATCTAAAGAGCAAAATCACCCTTCCTCGACCAGTTATAACTTTGGTAAAAAAATTAAGTTAATTATGCCATCAATTATTTAGAATAACCTATTTAAGTTACAAGTTACAACAGACACTGCAGAAATATAAAGCGTCCTAAGAGACTACTACAAGCAACTCTATGCCAATAAAATGGACAACCTGGAAGAAATGGACACATTTTTAGAAAGGTATAACCTTCCAAGACTGAACCAGGAAGAAACAGAAAATATGAACAGACCAATCACAAGTAATGAAATTGAAACTGTGATTAAAAATCTTCCAACAAACAAAAGTCCAGGACCAGATGGCTTCACAGGTGAATTCTATCAAACATTTAGAGAAGAGCTAACACCTATCCTTCTCAAACTCTTCCAAAAAATTGCAGAGGAAGGAACACTCCCAAACTCATTCTATGAGGCCACCATCACCCTGATACCAAAACCAGACAAAGACACTACAAAAAAAGAAAATGACAGACCAATATCACTGATGAATATCGATGCAAAAATCCTCAACAAAATACTAGCAAGCAGAATCCAACAACACATTAAAAGGATCATACACCACGATCAAGTGGGATTTATCCCAGGGATGCAAGGATTCTTCAATATACGCAAATCAATCAATGTGATACACCATATTAACAAATTGAAGAATAAAAACCATATAATCATCTCAATAGATGCAGAAAAAGCTTTTGACAAAATTCAATACCCATTTATGATAAAAACTCCAGAAAGTGGGCATAGAGGGAACCTACCTCAACATAATAAAGGCCATATATGACAAACCCACAGCAAACATCATTCTCAATGGTGAAAAACTGAAAGCATTTCCTCTAAGATCAGGAACGAGACAAGGATGTCCACTCTCACCACTATTATTCAACATAGTTCTGGAAGTCCTAGCCATGGCAATCAGAGAAGAAAAAGAAATTAAAGGAATACAAATTGGAAAAGAAGAAGTAAAACTGTCACTGTTTGCGGATGACATGATACTATACATAGAGAATCCTAAAACTGCCACCAGAAAACTGCTAGAGCTAATTAATGAATATGCTAAAGTTGCAGGATACAAAATTAATGCACAGAAATCTCTTGCATTCCTATACACTAATGATGAAAAATCTGAAAGAGAAATTATGGAAACACTCCCATTTACCATTGCAACAAAAAGAATAAAATACCTAGGAATAAACCTACCTAGGGAGACAAAAGACCTGTATGCAGAAAACTATAAGACACTGATGAAAGAAATTAAAGATGATACCAACAGATGGAGAGATATACCATGTTCTTGGATTGGAAGAATCAACATTGTGAAAATGAGTATACTACCCAAAACAATCTACAGATTCAATGCAATCCCTATCAAATTACCAATGGCATTTTTTATGGAGCTAGAACAAATCATCTTAAAATTTGTATGGAGACACAAAAGACCCCGAATAGCCAAAGCAGTCTTGAGGCAAAAAAATGGAGCTGGAGGAATCAGACTCCCTGACTTCAGACTATACTACAAAGCTACAGTAATCAAGACAATATGGTACTGGCACCAAAACAGAAACATAGATCAATGGAACAAGATAGAAAGCCCAGAGATTAACCCACGCACCTATGGTCAACTAATCTATGACAAAGGAGGCAAAGATATACAATGGAGAAAAGACAGTCTCTTCAATAAGTGGTGCTGGGAAAACTGGACAGCTACATGTAAAAGAATGAAATTAGAATACTTCCTAACACCATACACAAAAATAAACTCAAAATGGATTAGAGACCTAAATATAAGACTGGACACTATAAAACTCTTAGAGGAAAACATAGGAAGAACACTCTTTGACATAAATCACAGCAAGATCTTTTTTGATCCACCTCCTAGAGTAATGGAAATAAAAACAAAAATAAACAAATGGGACCTAATGAAACTTCAAAGCTTTTGCACAGCAAAGGAAACCATAAACAAGACGAAAAGACAACTCTCAGAATGGGAGAAAATATTTGCAAACGAATCAACGGACAAAGGATTAATCTCCAAAATATATAAACAGCTCATGCAGATCAATATCAAAGAAACAAACACCCCAATCCAAAAATGGGCAGAAGACCTAAATAGACATTTCTCCAAAGGAGACATACAGACGGCCACGAAGCACATGAAAAGATGCTCAACATCACTAATTATTAGAGAAATGCAAATCAAAACTACAATGAGGTATCACCTCACTCCTGTTAGAATGGGCATCATCAGAAAATCTACAAACAACAAATGCTGGAGAGGGTGTGGAGAAAAGGGAACCCTCTTGCACTGTTGGTGGGAATGTAAATTGATACAGCCACTATGGAGAACAATATGGAGGTTCCTTAAAAAACTAAAAATAGAATTACCATATGACCCAGCAATCCCACTACTGGGCATATACCCAGAGAAAACCGTAATTCAAAAAGACACATGCACCCGAATGTTCATTGCAGCACTATTTACAATAGCCAGGGCATGGAAGCAACCTAAATGCCCATCAACAGACGAATGGATAAAGAAGTTGTGGTACATATATACAATGGAATATTACTCAGCCATAAAAAGGAACGAAATTGAGTCATTTGTTGAGACGTGGATGGATCTAGAGACTGTCATACAGAGTGAAGTAAGTCAGAAAGAGAAAAACAAATATCGTATATTAATGCATGTATGTGGAACCTAGAAAAATGGTACAGATGAGCCGGTTTGCAGGGCAGAAGTTGAGACACAGATGTAGAGAATGGACATATGGACACCAAGGGGGGAAAACTGCGGTGGGGTGGGGATGGTGGTGTGCTGAATTGGGCGATTGGGATTGACATGTATACACTGATGTGTATAAAACTGATGCCTAATAAGAACCTGCAGTATAAAAAGACAAACAAACAAAACAACTAATACTAAACTTTCATTGGGTTATTTGTATGGAAATATGTTAATATAAATGTTTCAGACATTACATGAAATTTCTAAAAATCTAAAAAAAAAAATATATATATATATATATCATGATCTTCAACTTCAAGTCATTGCAATTTAACAAATGTTGCAGTGCTTACTACATGCAAGGCACTGTGCTATCTGGTTAACTTCCCTCCTCCCCCACTCTCAGTGTTGTCAGACATGTGTCAGACATGGTCCTTTTAAAAATCCATTGTTGCTTTTCACTTGCCTCTCAGAGAGTATTAAAGATATGAATCGTGAAAAAAAAAAGAAAAAGAAGACACTGATTTTCTGAGACAAACCTCTTGTACAAAATAAATTGAGAGATAATAAATCTCTATATAAAAATGATTGTACACACACACACTTATATGCCCACAAACACATATTTACCTTTCATTTTAAACAAATCACTAGGAAAATAAGGGTTGAAGGAAAAGTTTCTTGCTCCTTTACAAGGTAGGCAAATCAACATAGGGTAAAAATAATACCCCAAGTCACCTAATCTATTTTGGAATAGTAAAACCAAAAGAGATGAAGAATCAGTTTTATCTTGGGGAAGTTGTTTCTGATTTTAAAATGTAAGCACAATACACATGATGATAAAATGGACTTCTCAACTCAGAATAAATGAACTTTTATGAGTGTACATAACTCTAAAGTAATGATAATGAAGTAATTCAAATAAAGGGAAGGTTGGTGTGTGAGATGTCTCCAAAATTTTTCATAATATTTGGTTTTCCCTTTACTTAGGACTTCTTTTAAACAAGGCGAAAACTTAAGGTTTTCTGGCCTGTTTTGTACAAGTTGTTATGAATTTTAGCATCTCATCTTTAAATCTCTATTCTTGAACTCCAAATGTTTCCCTCGATTACAGTGTACAGTAATAAACAACTGCTACTCTCTGCTTGTTCCCACCCACTTGTACAAGTAAGTCTGTAGTATTTCAGGACCTCTGATTTGGTTTTCAAGAGGCTTTTTCTTGTCACTGGCTCTCCTCCATTTCTGTTGACCCAGGCTTCCAAGAGTGTGAGGGATAATAGGATACACTCTCCGAAGAGTTTGATGCCTCTCTTTTTATTTGTTTTGCTCATCACTGTATTAAAAACATAAAATTCTAACTGAGTAAATTTGAAGATCGAATTGGCTTTATTCAATGATTTATGAATCGGGCAGCATCCCATTGAGCAAGTAGAAAGGAGCTCTGCGGAGCTGTAAAAAATGCAAGAACTTTACAGGCAGGAGGGGGCAGAAAAGGGAAGTTTCTAGCTAAGAGTGGATTGTTTCAGGCAGGGTCACCTTCCTTTTGGGGGAAGGTGGGGGGTCACCCCTCTAGTGCTGACCAGGTAATTCCAGATCTATTGGTGAAAGGTCCCATTCCTGAGAGAGACTGAAACTGCAATTAGGTTAGCTATTAAGTCTTGGTTTGCTGACGTGGGACTTAGCACAAGTGACTCCATTTGGGGTTTGTTGTTTCTTTACTAACAACTGTATCTCATTCCTAGCTCTTAACCCCAGTACCTAGATACTTGGTGGTGAATGGATGACCAGACCAGTGAATTCAGAATTTCAGAGAAGTTCTTTATAATGAGAGACAGGCAGAGAAATGGCAGTTCTACCACCCAGTAAGTTTTGAACTCTTGCAGGTCTGATGCCCAAATCAAGCGTGGGAACGTGAACAGTGAGACTGAGTGAAAACACAGCAGTTCTTTGTGTTTCTGTTAGAGAAACACTGGTGAGAGACAGAGGACAAAGGAAGGAGACACAGGACTGGAGTGACCTCAGCTGGGGGCGGGGTTTCACAGTGTTGGGTGCTGCAGAGAGGTAGTCAGCAGGAGCAGGGGCTGTGTACATCATCAGAGGCATTTTTTATTTTATTTTATTGTTTTTATTGACGTATAGTTGATTTACAATCTTGTGCCAATCTGCTGTATGGCAAAGTGACTCAGTTATACACATATAGACATTCTTTTTTTATATTCTTTTCCATTACAGTTTATCACAGGATATTGACTCTAGTTCCCTGTGCTGTAGAGTAGGACCTTGTTGTTTATCCCTCCTATATATAATAGTTTACATCTGCTAATGCCACACTCCCAGCCCTTCCCTCTCCCACCCCCCTCCTCCTTGGCAACCACAAGTCTGTTCTCTATGTCTGTGAGTCTGTTGCTGTTTCATAGATAGGTTCATTTGTGCCATACTTTAGATTCCACATGTAAGTGGTATCACATGGTATTTGTCTTTCTCTTTCTGACTTACTTCACTTAATAATCTCTAGTTGCATCCATGTTGCTGCAGTCATCAAAGGCATTTTAGAAGAGGCTCTGCTTGCCATAGCTTCTGGCAGTGTTGCTTCCTACAGTGGAAAGAAGAATGTTGTTGATGGGAATTCCCAAAGTTAGGCTAAAGTGGGGGTGAAGTAACTTTTCTAGGTGAAGAGGTGATCTTTTTTTTTTTTTGATTTGTGTGTGTGTGTTTTATTATATATTAGTCTCTTAAATCAAATAGAAGACAAAAAGTGGAGCTACAAACCAAAGTTACAACAGTACTAGCTTTTCTCATCACCCGTCTGTCTACTTTTACCAGAGGTCTTTATTTCTTCATAAGGCTTTGAGCTACTGTCCAGGGTCCTTGACTCCAACCTGAAGAACTCCCTGTGGCAGGCGGGCCTGGTGGTTAAGAACTCTCTCAACTCTTGATTAACTGGGAATGCCTTGATTTCTCCCTCATTTTCGAAGGAAAGTTTTGCTAGATATAGGATTCTTGGTTGACGGTTTCTTTCCTTCAACACTTCAAGTACATTGAGTCATGCCATCTGGCCTCCGAGGCTCCTGATGAGAAATCTGCTCAATGACCTTCCTGGCAAACCTTCTCTCAGCTTCATAGACTTTCATAATGTACCGTATCATGTCTTATGCAACAGAACATTTTGTATAGTATCGTGAAGTCAGTTAAGTTGTAACGTTATTTTGAGACCAGAATTTAAGGAAAAGGAATTGAACATTCCAAGTGTAGACATTATGAGGTCTCTAAAATTATTACACATTTTCAAACTAGAAATAAAAAGGCCACTGAAGTATCCTGCAGATTTTTATTTATAAAAATATAAAATTTTTATTTATAAAAATTTATAAAGTGAATACCAATATCTAATAACACACGTAAAGAAAAATTTCTTTGGGATCCTTTTTCCTAAGTGTAAAGGGGCCTTGAACTCAAAAAGTGAGAAAACCACTGTGGTGTATCCCCAGCAGTGATGGGTCCATTTCTTGCTCTGACCTCAGAGTGCACCATTGTGATGTACTTCACAAAGCCCTATGAAAGAGAAAGGTGGGCCCAGGTTTTTGGTCCTTAGAGCCCAGGAAGCTGCTTTTGGTGACCTGACGGCCTTGGACCTACAGTTAGCTTGTGTTTTCCTTGTTTCTGCCATTTTGTTGATTTTCGTTTCTCTTTTCTCTACTCTTTATTTGTCTCATTTTTCTTTCTGCAGTTAGCATAGTGAGTATTGTTGGTATAGTTAATACTTGATTAGCATAGTTAGTGTAGATAGTACTAGTTAGCACTGTTGGTACAGTTAGCGTAGTTAGCGTTGTTAGTAGAGACAACATACTTAGCCCTGTCAGTACAGTTAGCATTGTTAGTTAGCGTAGTTAGCGTTGCTAGGTAGTGCTGTCAGTCAGTGTAGTTAGCAGATCACCAGGATGCAGGGCCTCACAGCCAAATCTGCTGGCAAGGCGGCTCATATTGATGACTTCGAGATCCTCCACACCATTGGTGAAGGCACCTTCGGTAAAGTGAAGTTGGCCCGGCACATTCTGACCGGGACACAGGTGGCTGTGAAGGTCATAAAGAAAAGGCGTCAGAGCTTCTCAAGTGTCCAGGCACTTTTCCGGGAAGTGTGCAGTCTGAAGGCTCTGAATCACCCCAATATTGTAAAACTGCTGGGGGTGATTGACACAGAGGAGACATTTTTCGTGGTGATGGAGTACCTCAGTGGGGGGGGACATGTACCGCTATTTGAAGACCCATGGCCGTATGACAGAGGCAGAGGCCCGAGGCCCGTTCCAGCAGCTGGTCTCTGCCCTGCAGCACTGCCACCGGAGGGGCATCGTGCACCGAGACCTGAAGCCACTGAGCCTCCTCTTTGATTCCAACATGAATATCAAACTTACAGACTTTGGCCTCAGCAACAAGTGTGATGACATTGTCCAACTGGACATGATCTGCGGCACACACCCTTATGCTGCCCCGGAACTCTTCCTGGGGCAGAGCTACAGCGGCCCTGCGGTGGACGTGTGGAGCTTGGGAGTAGTGCTGTACACCATGGTAACTGGGTCCCAGCCCTTTGTGGGAAAAGACTTCCAGGAGCTGCGGAAGCAAATCCTACAAGGGCAATACCCCATCCCACCTTATCTGTCTTTGAAGATAAGGGATCTGTTACAAAAAATGATTGCCCTCAACCCCAGTGACAGAGGCACCTTACCTGACCTCATGAGGCATCCATGGGTCAACATGGGCCAGAAGGAGCCACTCCAGCCACCCTGTGAAGAGGACCTGGAGGTGACAATGGTGAGGACTCCGGGCTTGACTTGCGACCAGATCCAGGACACTGGGACAGGCAGTGTGAGCTCCAAGAAACCCAAGGTGGAGGTCTCCATCATAACTCTGAAGCCCTTCTCTTGCGGGGACCTCTGTGGCAGTGAACTTGAGCCTTCTCCAAGCCCTGTGGTGTCCTCCCTGCAAACCAGGTGGCTCTACCACAGAAAAAATGTGCAGCTGCAGGAAGACCAGCAGGCAGGGCAGAAGACCGGTGAGTCTGCCTGTCCCCCACCCAGCCTGGAGGCGAGGACTGCCACCCCCAGCCCAGCCCCCCCAGTGTGGCACTGGGACATCCACCTCCAGCAGCAGCAAGATTGGAGCCCCAGAGGGAAGCAGCTGCCCCCTGGGTGTGTCCAACACTGGAAGGTCCTCCCACGCTGGGCAGCCTGAGAGTGTGTCCTCATCCACTCTCTCTGGCCAGAGCCAGAAAAAGCAAGGGGTGGCTGGGAGAATCTGGAACTTTATTTTGAAACATCTTTGTTGCAAGCTGCCCAGCATGAGGCGTCATAATAAAGTGAGCCCATGTGAACCCCATGGATGACCGAGGCAGGAAGGTCAGGCCGCCGCGCTCCCTGGGGCCCGGTGCAGGGGAAGAGGAGTGTGTTCTCTGCACGGCCTTCAGAAGCATCGTATCCAAGACCCTGGCCAGCTCAGAGGATGGTCCGGAGCAGCCCGGGCGACCGAAAGCGAGGCCACCGTGGCTGCAGGTCTGCCCCTCAACCCCCACCTGGGTGAAACTTGAGAGACTGGACTGTCATTCCTGGGGCACGTCTCCCCTCCCCTACGCTTCTGTCTTCCGTGTTGGTGGGGGAGGGGGATAGTTCTTGTTCCAAGAACTCCTTGGTTCTTCCAATTCTAGCTAATAAACTTGATGCTCCAGAGAGATGCATCACACTCTGCTTTGCGTCGTCCCTGCACAGAATTGGGGCTGTGCATTTTCCAGTGAGACAAGCGTGCAGCCATGGAGCACTTGGAGGTAGTCAGAACAACTAAAGGGAAAAATGACCTAAGAGAATTAGCACAGTGACTCCCAACAGCAACAACTGCTGCACTGCAGGGCAGAAATGCAGAAAGTGTGTATTACCTTCCTGCACTACCATTCCCGAACATTTTCAGAAGGGCCGAGGGGAACTTTTGGTCCCTGCGGCCTGTGTTAATTACAACAGAGAGGCCCATTAATAGGATCACAAGGTCCCGTGAACCAGCCTCTGCGCAGTGTGGTAAGGTCCCTGTGCAGCTGAGTTTCATGACTGTCGTGCAGCAATAAAGCAGTCTTTATTGAAAAAATAAAATAAAGAGCAAAATCACCCTTCCTCGACCAGTTATAACTTTGGTAAAAAAATTAAGTTAATTATGCCATCAATTATTTAGAATAACCTATTTAACCATCCTATTGTACTTGGAATATTTAGGGATTTATCTTCTTCTTTTTGTTTTTTGTCTCGACTTTTGCTAAATAGATAATGCTGCTCCAGAGCCTTTGCTTTCATAAGTTTTTCTCCTTCAAAATTATGTTCTTGGGATAAATTTTCAGTAGTGAAATTACTGTTTAAAGGGTATGAACATTCTTATAGATATCTATAAAATTATATTTTCATTTGAAGCATGTTAAATGAACTCCCCCCACTCCTTTCATTCTTCCCACAAAGCCCTACATTTTGGTAATTATTATTATTCATCCTCAAAAATCCCCCTTCCAATATTTTGAATGTAGAACCAAAACTGATTGAAATATTAATTTCAATAAGCAAAATGCTGCCAGATGAACGGATGGAAGAAATATGCTAAAGTAGAAAATGCTTGGGGACAAGTGGCTAAAATTTGTCATGAATACTACAAATTTCTCTACTTGCCTTCCTCAATCTTAAACATGTGGAACATTTTGGTTCCTAGGATTTATCTGATTCTCCTTGAAAGTGTTGAAACAAACTGATGTCCATAGTCAAGTCTGCCATTGTCTGAAGAATTGTGTAGCCTGCCTTTGGATAAACAAATTTAAACCCCCTCCAAAAGCAATTTCAGTGTTTCTTTGATTTTCTTGACTGTTTAGGGTAGGAAGTGAGGTGGAAGAAAATATTTTTTCCAATAAACAGATATTTCATAACAAGTCTCAAGTAATGACAAAAAATAAATGTCATATACTATCAAAGAAAAGTATATCCAAATGACCGATGGTGCCCTTGTCCTTTTAACCTTACAACTATCTTCCAAACCTATGCCTTTTTCCCCACCCTCACTCCCTTTAGTAAGGCTATCCTCTCATGAGACTATTACAATACCTTCTTATATGTTCTCTTTGCTTTTAGGTGTACCAAATCTAATTATTCCCCCCAAATCCAACCAGACTTGTCTTGCTAAAAACCCTGCCTGACAACTCTACTGGCCCCTCAGTGCCTATAAGACAGAGTTCCTACAATCCAGTTCCTACCTACATTTTCTGTCATATCTCTCACCCCTTCTTTTCAATCAACCCCCTCAAAGCTTCATGCAAATGCTTACCTTTTCTTTGACACATTCTGGCCTTTCACAAACAAACATGTGTGTAAAGGGCATCACTCCAAAATAGCTTGCCCAGGAGCTCATAAAGAGTTCTGGGTGACTTGGTGTTACAAACACAAGCTCCCAGACAAACTCCAGATCACTTGAATCAGAATCTCAAGGTTAAGAATTAAGATTTTATTTTGTGACAGTTCTCCAAAGAGTTCACTTACTTGTTTGGTTTGGGAATCACTGCATAGGCTGACCCATGTTTTGGAATGCCATGTTCTCACTCCTGGCAAATTTCAGCTCATCCTTGAAGATCCCATTTAAATTTAACTCCTTTGGGAGTCTTCCCAAAGACATCTCTACTATCCCAAACACAAAATCAATACTGTCTCACTCTTCCTTTCACAGGACTTTATCTTCATTCCTTTATTATTCTATTTGTTGCACTTTGCTGTTTGAGTCTTGCCCTTTTTTTCTCCATGAGAAAATGCCCTCTGTGTCAATAGCAACAAGTGTTCAAGAAGAATGACATACAGAAGGTGGATGAATTGCGTTGGGGAGTTAAACCATCTCTGATCTAGACATTATGGAGAACTCCTGGGAGGTTTAAGGGTACGGCAGCCCCCACCCTTAAGGAACTTGTAAATTCCTCAGAAAAGCTATTCTCCATTCTCCTTCTGGGATGCACTACTGGCCCTATGGCTACTCAGTCCTGGCACATAATACCATTTCACCACACTTACACGGTTTCTTGGCTGACTCTCCCTGGGAAGCATATTTTCCATGGGCAGGGTCTGCAACTTCTTCATCTCTGTATTCACATCACATATAGTATCTGATTCTCCTGAATTTTTGTATGGTTCATAACTCTTGGAATCTAAGATGTTGACATCAGTGTGACGTAGTACTTAAGAGCATGAGCTTTGGAGTTAGAGCCTTGGGTTCAAATCCCAGCCACTGGGCACAGTGTGATCTTGAACTAATTACTTAACCTACTGTGCCTCAGTTTCCTCTTCAGCAAAATTGGAATAATAATAATACTTATCAAGTTTTCATCACCACTTATCACTTAGTAAACAATGAGTAAATGTTGACTCCTATTAACACTATAGTCGGTATTTTTCCCATGGGTTCCCAAAGTCTTCTTTGTGGTCAGTCACTCAACTTCTGAATACTGAGGTGTTGCCTGGAATTCCAATGCCCACACGCTGCTGCTATAACCACCCACAGGCATCTGTCATATTATGAAACATTAGGACCCCAGCAAGGTCCCAAAACCATCCCTCCCCTTGCCTTTCTGCTCCATACAGACTGAGAGTGCCAGTAAGAGTACCATTAAGTCTTGCTGAGTTAGGATAAAAGTGCCCTGTATACAGTACTGTGCAAACATAAGATATTGCTATTATTTTGCTCCTTGGCTGGGCTTTAAACTCTTTGTTGGCAGAGACCATTCTGTCACACACACTCAACCTATTCTTCTTGACTTTAGGAACCTCACAAACAATGAACAATAAAGTGTGTTTAAGAAGAACTGAGCATGAATTCTCCTGTCCTGAACTTCAAACTTTTCTGCAATAGCATAGGTCATGCTGAGAAAATAAGAACTTGTGATGAAGGCTTAAGTGGTGCCCTTCAGTTTACTGAGGAAGCCTTACTCTATATCTGTCCAGTGACCTGAAGCTGCTTCTAAATTAGCTATATTCTTCAGAACACGCATAATACGCTCTCTGTCCAATTTTAAGATTTGTACCTTTTTCTCACTGTGGTTCAAAAGTGATTCAAAATTTATGGGAGGCAAGTTATTGAACCTTGCCATGAAAAAAAAAAATGTTCTACCTAAAACAAATGGGAATAAAATACCAAATTAAAAAAAAAAAAAGGATCAGAATGCAAAATTCTTAATCAGTGCTAGAGAGAGGCTCTGCTGTAAAATTTAAAAAAATAAATAAATAACCCATAGGGCTTCAAATGAATGGCCTACCTCTCTGAACGTACAGAGGAGATGAATGATTTTTCATATGGTAATTGCTTCATTGCTTACAGTTTGTTTTATTTTTGCACTTGTCTTACTCTGTGTCTTGGTCAGTTGAGGCTGCTATAACAAATTATAGACTGGGGGCTTAAATAACAGAAATTATTATATTTCTCACAGTTCTGGAGGCTGGAAGTCCAAGTTCAGGGAGCCAGTGAATACTTGTGTGAAAGTGTGAAATTACTTATCCTATGCATGACTTTGTAACCTTATACATAAAATAAGAATGATAATAGAACCAATCTTATGGGTTAGTTGTGAAGCTTAAATGAATGTGTGCATGTGAAATATTTAGAAAATTTCTTGGCACTCAATGCTATTTAGGTGTCAGCTGTAATATTAACGTTACTATTAATATCTTCTAGAGTTGTTGTAAGATTGAGAGCTGATATTATATGAAAAAAATGGTGCTTGGAGGATTTTTAAACTTAGTTGATATGATGCCTTTCTGATTCTCTTCGCTCTACTCTTCTCTGTGGCTAACACTTCTCTGGAGGATTTAAAAAGCAAGGGAGATGCAAAAGGGAAGAGATATGGGAACATATGTATATGTATAATTGATTCACTTTGTTATAAAGCAGAAACTAACACACCATTGTAAAGCAATTATACTCCAATAAAGATATTTTTTAAAAAAAGCAATGGAGGTGTCAGATGAGTGCATTAGCATTTTCTAGCATTGCTAATTACCAGGTACATTCATCTCCCGCACCACAATACATGCTTGTACAGAGCCGAATGTATGGATTATTTCCTATATGCCAGGTATTTGCATTCTCTACTTCATTTAGTCTTTAGCACAACCTGATGAAAGAGGCATTGTCCTCACCACTTTAGATATGAGAAAACTGAGTCTCAGAGGGGTGAAAGACCTTGCCCAAATATAATCAACTTTATACAGAAGAATTGGAAATTCACCCCAAGTTTTCTGAGTAAGCTTCAGAGCCCGTACTCCCTCTGGCACATCATGCCCTAAGCAAGACTCTTGTGATTCCAGCTGTCTAGGTGTTTCTATGTATAAACTGAAGGTGTCAATGATCTAGAAATAGGCCATCCATCAATGGGTGCCATCTGTAGGACTGTGTCCCGAGCAATGCTCAGTTCCACTTGAGAAATTGCGTTCCTACAAACTCATTAACTCCTCCCTTCCAGTCCTCTCTCCATTTCTAGAAGTGCTTCCATAGAGCTCCATCTAGTGCTACTGGGCAGGGCGAGTCAGCAGGGGTGGAGGATTAAAGACAACGGTCGGTCAGGCTTCTCTTGGTAGATTCTTCCTCAGCACGCCTTCCAGGTGGTCCTCAAAGCCAGCTAGCAGTGTTGGATGCCTGGGGCAGCCAGGGAGGAGGGTGAGTGTGACTCCTTCTCCTGATGAATCTATATATTCCTACCCAAACCTAAAAGAAACAATCTCTTTTAAATTCACAAAGTGTACATCCTATTACCCAAATGGGCTTTCTTTCTCAACATTTATGTATGTGTGTGTGTGTGTGTGTGTGTGTGTATATATATATATATATATATCTATATATATATATATATATATATATATAATTTTTGGTTTTTTATTTCTCTGCCTTTGCCCATGCTGCTCCGTCATCTTGTAACACCCTTCATACCTTTAAGCCTGACTAATATTCTTTGAGATTTCCTCAATCTGAAGACTATGATAAGTGATTCTACTCTGTGATTCTGGGGTCTACCAAATTTCAAGAAGTACTATGTAGCTACAGTGATCAAGACAGTGTAGTATTGGAGAAATAATAGAAAATTGAATGGAATAGACAAGAGACCCTAGAAATAGACCCACGCAAATATATTCACCTAACCTTTTGCAAAGGGAAAAAGGAAATTCAATGGAGAAAGAAAATTCTTTTCAACAAATGGTACTGAAACAACTGAGTATCCACATCCACACACAGAAAATGAACCTAGATACAGATCTTATACTCTTTACAAAGATGAACTCAAAATGGATCATAGACCTAAATGTAAAACACAAAGCTATAAAACTTCTAGAAGACAACATAGAAGAAAATCTAGATGACTTTTGGTTTGACAATGACCTTTTACATACAACACCAAAAGCATAACCTATGAAAGAAAAAAACAGTAAATTGGATTACATTAAAATTAAAAACATCTGCTCTGTAAAAGACGCTATTAGGAGAATGAAAATACCGACCACAGGCTGGGAGAAAATATTTGCAAAACACAAATCTCATAAACATCTTCTATAAAAAATATACAAAGAAATCCTAAAACTCAACATCAGGAAAACAAAAAACCTAATTGAAAAATGGACCCAAAACCTTAACAGACATTTTACCAAAGAAAATGTACAGATGGCAAGTAAATATATGAAAAGATGCTCTACATCATATGTTATAGATGTTTATAGCAGTTGTATTCAGGATTGCCAAAACCTGGAAACAACGAAGATGTCTTTCAGTAGGGGAATGGATAAACTGTGGTACATCTAGACAATGGAATATTATTCAATAAAAAGAGCTATCATATCATGAAAAGACACAGAGGAAACTTAAATGCATATTGCTAAGTAAAAGAAGCCTGTCCAGAAAAAAAAACAAAAAAACACCTACATAGTATATGATTACAAGTATATGAGTTTCTGGAAAAAGAACGGGAAGAGATTGTGGTTTCTCTCTTGCAGGCTGACACCAGACTTGTGCTCATCCACTCTTGATTTTTGTGCTTACATAAGTAAAACAGGGACTCCAGGAGGGCTCACATCAAGGAGTACTTCCCAGAACTTCTGCTGCCAGTGTCCTTGTCCCCGCAGTGAGCCACAGCCACTGAGTTCACTAGCAGGAACCCAGTCATGCAGCTTGAAGAATGATCTTAAGGGTGGTACTTACACTCAACCTTCAATGCTTTCAGAGACTTGGAGAAAGGGGAATAGAACCAATATTTGAACCATGATGTCATGAGATTATGTACAGCACAGGCACATAGGTGGCTGGGAAGTGTCTATGGGTTGATTCCTTTGTGAATTATATGGAGCTGACACGGCTGAAACCCACAGTGACCCAGACAAGGACAGAAGCTTGTGCTGAAAGAGTGGCTGCCACCCCTATGTGAGCTCGTAGAATTGTGGAACTGAAGAGCCAGTGTGGATCTTGGATATCACCTTTTCCAAGCCTCATATATCCCATCCAAACTCTGAAGGAGACAAGAGGCAGATCACCATATAATCTATTCAGTTTCAATTTCAAAGGATGCTGCTGCTGATCAAAGGATACCTGAAGGACATTGCATGATACTTTCCAATTTGTGTGACAAGACCCAACTTCCAATTCTCCCTTGTCTGTGACTTCTGATATCATTACTGGAGTACAAAATATATTTAAGGGACAAAGTTAAAATAGACATTGTAATAAGAAGTATATCTTTCAGGGGGCCTCTGAGGTGCCGCGAGTGGCTGGAGCACAGCTGGGCTAACGCTGGAGCTCCATGATCCACTTCCTGGGTGCCAAGGGGCTGCTGGGCAGGGGCCAAGGCGGGTAGTAGCCCTCAGAGATGGCAGCGCAGAGGTGCTTCTGCCAGCCATGTGACTGACAGGGTCTTGGTGCTTGGCCAGGTGTCAGGCGGGAGCGTCTGAGGTGGGAGAGCCGAGTTCAGGACATTAGTCCACCAGAGACCTCCCAGCTCCACATAATCTCAAAGAGCGAAAGCCCAGATATCGCCATCTCAATGCCAAGACCCAGCTCTACTCAACGACCAGCAACCTCCAGTGCTGGACACCCTATGCCAAACAACTAGCAAGACAGGAACACAACCCCACCCATTAGCAGAGAGGCTGCCTAAAATAATAATAAGGCCACAGACACCCCAAAACACACCACCAGGTGCAGTCCTGCCCACCAGAAAGACAAGATCCAGACTTATCCACCAGAACACAGGCACCAGTCCCCTCCACCAGGAAGCCTACACAACCCACTGAACCAACCTTACCCACTGGGGGCAGACACCAAAAACAATGGGAACTATGGACCTGCAGCCTGTGAAAAGGAGACCCCAAGCACAGTAAGTTAGGTAAAATGAGAAAACGGAGAAATAAGCAGCAGACCAAACAAATGAAGAGGAAATAGGTAGTCTACCTGAAAAAGAATTCAGAGTAGTGATAGTAAAGATGATCCAAAATCTTGGAAATAGAATGGAGAAAATACAAGAAACATTTAACAAGGACCTAGGAGAACTAAAGAGCAAACAAACAATGATGAACAACACAGTAAATGAAATTAAAAATTCTCTAGAAGGAATCAACAGCAGAATAACTGAGGCAGAAGAACAGATAAGTGACCTGGAAGATAAAATACTGGAAAAAACTACTGCAGAGCAGAATAAAGAAAAAACAATGAAAAGAATTGAGGACAGTCTCAGAGACCTCTGGGACAACATTAAATGCACCAACATTCGAATTATAGGGGTACCCGATGAAGAAGAGAAAAAAAAGGGACTGAGAAAACATTTGAAGAGATTATAGTTGAAAAATTCCCTAATATGGGAAAGGAAATAGGCAATCAAGTCCAAGAAGTGCAGAGAGTCCCATACAGGATAAATCCAAGGAGAAACATGCCAAGACGCATATTAATCAAACTAACAAAAATTAAATATGAAGAAAAAATATTAAAAGCAGCAAGGGAAAAGCAATAATTAACATAAAAGGGAATCCCCATAAGGTTAACAGCTGATCTTTCAGCAGAAACTCTGCAAGCCAGAAGGGTGTGGCAGGACATATTTAAAGTGATGAAAGGGAAAAGCCTACAACCAAGATTACTCTACCCAGCAAGGATCTCATTCAGATTTGAGGGAGAAATTAAAACCTTTACAGACAAGCAAAAACGAAGAGAATTCAGCAAAACCAAACCAGCTTTACAACAAATGCTAAAGGAACTTCTCTAGGCAGGAAACACAAGAGAAGGAAAAGACCTACAATAACAAACCCAAAACAATTAAGAAAATGGTAATAGGAACATACATATTGATAATTACCTTAAATGTAAATGGATGAAATGCTCCAACCCAAAGACATAGACTGGCTGAATGGATACAAAAGCAAGACCCATATATAGGCTGTCTACAAGAGTCCCACTTCAGACGTAGGGACACGTACAGACTGAAAGTGAGGGGATGGAAAAAAGGTATTCCATGCAATTGGAAATCAAAAGAAAGCTGGAGTAGCAATTCTTATATCAGACAAAATAGACTTTAAAATAAAGACTATTACAAGAGACAAAGGAGGACACTACATAATGATCAAGGGATCAATCCAAGAAGAAGATATAACACTTGTAAATATTTATGCACCCAACAGAGGAGCACCTCAATACATAAGGCAAATACTAACAGCCATAAAAGGGGAAATCGACAGTAACACAATAATAGTAGGGGACTTTAACAACCCACTTTCACCAAAGGACAGATGATCCAAAATGAAAATAAATAAGGAAACACAAGCTTTAAATGATACATTAAACAAGATGGACTTAATTGATATTTATAGGACATTCCATCCAAAAACAACAGAATACACATTCTTCTCAAGTGCTCATGGAACATCCTCCAGGATAGATCATATCTTGAGTCACAAATCAAGCCTTGGTAATTTTAGGAAAGTTGAAATCCTATCACGTATCTTTTCTGACCACAATGCTATGAGACTAGATATCAATTACAGGAAAAAATCTGTAAAAAATACAAACACATGGAGGCTAATCAATACACTACTAAATAACCAGGAGATCACTGAAGAAATCAGAGGAAATCAAAAAATACCTAGAAACAAATGACAATGAAAACACGACGATCCAAAACGTCTGGGATGCAGCAAAAGCAGTTCTAAGAGGGAAGTTTATAGCAATACAATCCTACCTCAAGAAACAAAAAAATCTCAAATAAACAACCTAACCTTACACCTAAAGCAATTAGAGAAAGAAGAACAAAAAACCCCCAAAGTTAGCAGAAGGAAAAAAATCATAAAGATCAGATCGGAAATAAATGAAAAATAAATGAAGGAAATGATAGCAAAGATCAATAAAACTAAAAGCTGGTTCTTTAAGAAGATAAACAAAATTGATAAAACATTAGCCAGACTCCTCAAGAAAAAAAGGGAGAAGACTCAAATCAATAGAATTAGAAATGAAAAAGGAGAAGAAACAACTGACACTGCAGAAATACAAAGGACCATGAGAGATGACTACAGGTAGCTATATGCCAATGAAATGGACAACCTGGAAAAAAAGGACAAATTCTTAGAAAAGCAGAACCTTCCGAGACTGAACCAGGAAGAAATAGAAGATATAAACAGACCAATCACAAGCACCGAAATTGAAACTGTGATTAAAAATCTTCCAACCAACAAAAGCCCAGGACCAGATGGCTTCACAGGCAAATTCTATCAAACATTTAGAGAAGAACTAACACCTATCCTTCTCAAACTCTTCCAAAATATAGCAGAGGGAGGAACGCTCCCAAAGTCATTCTACAAGGCCACAATTACCCTGATACAAAAACCAGGCAAAGATGTCACCAAAAAATAAAGCTACAGGCCAATATCACTGATGAACATAGGTGCAAAAGTCCTCAACAAAATACTAGCAAACAGATTCCAACAGCACATTAAGAGGATCATACATCATGATCAAGTGGGGTTTATCCCAGGAATGCAAGGATTCTTAATATATGCAAATCAATCAATGTGATACACCATATTAACAAATTGAAGGAGAGAAACCATATGATCATCTCAATAGATGCAGAAAAAGCTTTTGACAAAATTCAACACCCATTTATGATAAAAACCCTCCAGAAAGTAGGCATAGAGGGAACTTACCACAACATAATAAAGGCCATATATGACAAACCCACAGTCAGCATCTTTCTCCATGGTGAAAAATTGAAACTATTTCCACTAAGATCAGTAACAAGACAAGGTTGTCCACTCTCACCACTGTCATTCAACATAGTTTGAAAGTTTTAGCCACAGCAGTCAGAGAAGAAAAAGAAATAAAAGGAATCCAAATCGGAAAAGAAGATGTAAAACTGTCACTGTTTCAGATGACATGATACTATACACAGAGAATCCTAAAGATGCTACAAGAAAACTACTAGAGCTAATCAATGAATCTGGTAAAGTAGCAGGATACAAAATTAATGCACAGAAATCTCTTGCATTCCTATACACTAGTGATGAAAAATCTGAAAGAGAAATTAAGGAAACACTCTCATTTACCATTGCAACAAAAAGAATAAAATACCTAGGAATAAACCTACCTAAGGAGACAAAAGACCTGTATGCAGAAAATTATAGGACACTAATGAAAGAAATTAAAGATGATACAAACAGATGGAGAGACATACCATGTTCTTGGATTGGAAGAATCAACATTGTGAAAATGACTATACTACTCAAAGCAATCTATGGATTCACTGCAATCCCTATCAAACTACCAATGGCATTTTTCACAGAACCAGAACAAAAAAATTCACAATTTGAATGGAAACACAAAAGACCCCGAATAGCTAAAGCAATGTTGAAAAAGAAAAACAGAGCTGGAGGAATCAGGCTCCTGGACTTCAGACTATACACTGGTACAGAAACAGAAATAAAGATCAGTGGAACAGGATAGAAAGCCCAGAGATAAACCCACGCGCATATGATCACCTTATTTTTGAAAAGGAGGCAAGAATATACAGTGGAGAAAAGACAGCCTCTTCAATAAGTGGTCTGGGAAAACTGCACAGCTACATGTAAAAGAATGAAATTAGAACACTCCCTAGCACCATACACAAAAATAAATTCTCAATGGATTAAAGACCTAAATGTAACACCAGACACTAGAAAACTCTTAGAGGAAAACATAGGCAGAACACTTTATGGCATAAATCACAGCAATATCCTTTGTGACCCACCTCCTAGAGAAATGGAAATAAAAATAAAAATAAACAAATGGGACCTAATGAAACTTAAAAGCTTTTGCACGCAAAGGAAACCATAAACAAGACGAAAAGACAGCCCTCAGAATGGGAGAAAATATTTGCAAACAAAGCAACTGAGAAAGGATTAATCTCCAAAATATACAAGCAGCTCAAGCAGCTCAATATCGAAAAAACAAACAACCCAATCCAAAAATGGGCAGAAGACCTAAATAGACATTTCTCCAAAGAAGATATACAGATTGCCAACAAACACATGAAAGGATGCTCAACATCACTAATCATTAGAGAAATGCAAATTAAAACTACAGTGAGGTATCACCTCACACCAGTCAGAATGGCCATCATCAAAAAATCTACAAGCAATAAATGCTGGAGAGGGTGTGGAGAAAAGGGAACCCTCTTGCACTGTTGGTGGGAATGCAAATTGATACAGCCACTATGGAGAACAGTATGGAGGTTCCTTAAAAAACTAAAAATAGAACTACCATAGGACTCAGCAATCCCACTACTGGACATATACCCTGAGAAAACCATAGTTCAAAATGAGTCATGTACCACAATGTTCATTGCAGCTCTGTTTACAGTAGCCAGGACATGGAAACAACCTAAGTGTCCATCGACAGATGAATGGATAAAGAAGATGTGGCCCATATATACAATGGAATATTACTCAGCCATAAAAAGAAATGAGATTGAGTTATTTGTAGTGAGGTGGATGGACCTAGAGTCTGTCATGCAGAGTGAAGTAAGTCAGAAAGAGAAAAACAAATACTGTATGCTAACACATATATATGGAATCTAAAAAAAAAAAAAAAAAAAAAAAAGTGGTTCTGAAGAACTTAGGGGCAGGACAGGAATAAAGACACAGACGTAGAGAATGGACTTCAGGACACGGGGAGGGGGAAGGTAAGCTGGGACAAAGTGAGAGAGTGGCATGGACTTATATATGCTATCAAATGTAAAATAGATGGCTAGTGGGAAGCAGCTGCATAGCACAGGGAGATCAGCTCTGTGCTTTGTGACCACCTAGAGGTGTGGGATAGGGAGGGTAGGAGGGAGACGCAAGAGTGAGGAGATATGGGGATATATGTATATATATAGCTGATTCACCTTGTTGTAAAGCAGAAACTAACACACCATTGTAAAGCAGTTATACTCCAATAAAGATGTTAAAAAAAAAGAAAGATATATGGGGAGATAAATTTAAGAACAATGGAATAGGACAGGTATGCTATTGTAAGTGGAGTTGATGTTTTGGTCTGTTTTCCAGTTATTTTCTGCTAGTATATACAAATACAATTTAGGTTTTCTACAGATCTTGTATCATAGGAACTTGCTAAGTTTACAGACTGTTTCTCATAGTTGTTTGGTAGAGGCCATGGAGCTTTCAACATAAGCATTATTCATCTGCAAATGGAAGCAGTTTAACTTTCGCCTTTACCATATTTATACATTATATTTTTCATGCTTTTCTTTTTGATGGCTAGAACTCCAGTAGAATGTTGAATTGTAGTGGTAAGAGTAGGCATCCTTGCTTGTTCCCAATCTTAGGAAGAAAATATTTGATATTTCATTCTTAAGTATGATGGTAAATGTAGATTTTTTTTTTAGAGTGTTCTTTATTAGACAGAGGAAGTTCCGTTTTATTCCTAGATAGCTGAGAGCTTATTTCATGAGTGGACTGTTGACTTTTATCAAATGTTATTTATACATCTGGCAAAAAAGATCATATTTTTCTCCTTTGTTATGACTGTGAATTGTATTGATTGATTTTAAAATATCATATCAAGTTTACATTCTTAGGATCATGATACAGTATCCTCATAGATTTCTGAAATCTATTTGCTAATATTTGTTAAGCATTTTTACATTAATGATCATGAGGAATATTGGTCTATGATTTTCTTTTTTAATAATGTTTTTGTCAGATTTTAATATTGAGTTTATGCAGGTTTTACAATACAAGTTAGTTATTTTCTGAAAGGGTGGTGTAAGATTCATATTCTTTCTTACTGAAGTGTTTGAGATAATTGACCAACGAAGCCATTTAGAACTGAATTTGAATTTGTGTGTGTGCATGTGTGTCTTTAATAGATATAAGTTTAGTTAAGTTTTCTGTTTCATTTTTAGGCAATTTTGGTAAATTGCGTTTTCCAAAGTATTTGTCCATTTCATCTTAGATGTCAAGTTTATTGACATAAAGTTGTTAATAATAATCTCAATCTTTTAACATGTATAGGATTGTAGTAATAATCCCTCTTTCATTTCTATAATTTTTATTCTCTGTCTTCATCGGTTTAGCTAAGTTTTTATCAATTTTGCTGATTTTTTTCAAAGCATCAAATCTTGGCTTTCCTCTGTTATTTGATTGTGTTCCATTTATTGATTTATGCTCCTATCAATATTATTTATTTCCTTTTACTTACACTGAAATTACTATGCTCATTTTTTTTCTAATTTCTTAGGGTAGAATATTAGCTCATTGTTTAGACTGTTTAGATTTCTAATATTAGCATTTAAATCTATAAATTTCTCACCATTCATTGCTTTATTTGCATCACACATAGTTTATTATATTTTCTTTATAATTATCTTCAAAATATTTTCTTATTTCCCTTGTGCTTTCTTTTTGATGGATTGTTTAGAAATATTTTGTTTAATTTCCAAACATTTGGGGTTTCCCAGATGTGTTATTTTTATTGATTTCAAATTACATTGTTCTCAAAGTACATGACTACATTCCTTTTACATATATTGAGACTTGTTTTATTGTCAAGCATATGTTCTATCTTGGTGAACATACCTTGTGCACCCATGTAAGGCATCATGTTCTTTAGGTTTTAATTAGTTCTTGGAGGTTGATAGTACTGTTCCGGTCATCAGAACAGTATGATAATGGTACAAAAACAAACATATAGATCAGTGGAAGAGGATAGAGAGCCCAGAAGTAAACCCACACACTTATGGTTAATTAACCTATGACAAAGGAGGCAAGACAATACAGTGGCAAAAAGTCTCTTCAATAAGTGGTGCTGGGAAAACTGGACAGCTACATATAAAAGAATGAAATTAGAAGACTCCCTAATACCATATACAAAAATAAGCTCAAAATGGATTAAAGACCTAAATGTAAGACCAGCTACTCCAAAACTCCTAGAGGAAAACATAGGCAGAATATTCTTTGACATAAATCACAGCAATATTTTTTTGGATCCTTATCCTAAAGTATTCATTCAATAATTTTTTTCTAGTTGTTCTATCAACTGCTGCGAGTGGAGTATTAAAATCTTATTTGATTGTAATAGAATTATTTATTTCTCCCTATAATTCCATCAGTGTTTGCTTTAGGTATTTCCAGCCTCTGTTATTTTGGGATATAGATATTTGTGATTGTTATAGTCTTCTGATAGATGAAGTGATTTTCTTTATCTCTGTTTTAACTTTGTCTTGATTTTGTCTCTGTTATAACTCTTTTCCTACTTTATGGATTGTTAATATAGCCTCTCTAGCCTTCTCAAGCTTACTTTGTTAAATTATAAATTGTGAAATAAGTTACTCCAATATCTAGTAGCTTAAAACAATAAACATTTATCATCTCAAGCGGCTTAGCTGAGTGATTCTGCTTCAAGAATCTGCTTCATGAAGTTGCAGCAAAGCTGTTGTCCAAGGCTGCAGTCATCTCAAGACTCCTCTTGGGCTGAAAAAATCCACTTCTAAACCCACTCAAGTGGTTGTGGGTTGGTCTCAGTTCTTCATGACCTGTTGAACTGAGGGCCTCAGGCTCTCATCACGTGGGCTTTCTATAGTTTGTCTGAGTGTCCTCAAGGTATGGCAGGTAGCTGTCTTCCACAGAGCAAGTTGATGAGAGAGAGAGAGAGATTGATTGAGAGATTGAGAAAGAACCCACAATGGAAGCCACAGATTTTTATAAGCTCATCATAGAAGCTCTCATGTCATATTATATTTATCAGAAACAAGTCAGCAATTCTAGCCCACTCTCAAGGGGAGGAGATTACACAGGGCATGAATACGAGGAGGCAGGGATCTTTGGCAACCATCTCAGAGACAACCAACCCACATTGTTCTTATAGTTATCTTTTTAATGTCTATTTACCTGCAGCCTACCTGTGTCTTTTAATTTAAAGTGATTCTCCTGTAGACACTGTAAAGTGGAGTCTGGCATTTTTATCCAGTCTAAAAGTCTTTTACTGGAATATTTATATATTAACATTCAATGTAATTATTGATATGGTTATTGACAATTATTGATAATTAAGTCTACTAGTTTACTGTTTTCTGTTTGCATCGTCTTTTGTTATTGTTGTTCCCTTTTCCTGCCTGCTTTTGAATTATTTGAATATTTTTAGACTCTAATTTAATGTATCTATTGGATTTTTAGCTTTACTTCTTTACATTATTTTTTAGTGGTTGTTCTAGGGATTGGCATATATATCTTTAATCTTTCACATTCTACCTAGTGTTAATATAGTAACAATTTGACATAAAATGTAGAAACCTTGCAATCACGTAGGTCTATTCACTACTCCCTTTCTATTCTATATACTATAGTTGTCATTATATATACACATAATTCCAACAAAACGATGTTATAATTTTGCTTTACATAATCATAAGTAAATTAAATAATTTAAAAGGGAAATAGTCTTCCATTTTTACCCAATTATTTACTTCTTCAAATGCTCTTCATTTCTTTTTGAAGATCCAGATTTCCATCTGGTATTATTTCCTTTCAGCCCAAAGAACTTCTTTTAGTATTTCTAGCAGTACAGGTTTGCTGGGGACAAATTCCTACCGTTTTCCCTTATATGAAATTGTTTTTATTTCACTGTCTTCTGGTCTCCATGGTTTCTGATGCGTAGTCTGTGTTGCTTCCAATCACAGTTGCCCCGTATGTAATGTTTCATCTCTCTCTGGCTCCTTTGTAGGTTTTCTCTTGATGTGTGGTTTTCAACATTTTGACTATGGTATGTGGTGGTGATGTACCTAGGTGTGAGTAACCCATAAGAATCAAGTGAAAAGTCACAGAAATTGCAAGCAAATGTAAGCTACTGGGGAGCAATATTAAGTTGGCTTCCACAGCGACCCAGCTTAATGGGCTGGTTGAGAAAATCTACCACCCAATACATTGGGCAAATGGGATCTGAATCTGCAGGGTAAGAAATGCGATTTCCAATGTATTTATACTTTATCATTTCTAAGTGAAGTTACTCTCAGTATGAAATATATAAAAGAGAAGCATAATCTAAAGAGGCTTGGACCTTGGATCTCACTCCAGCTCTAATATCCATTAACGTAGACAAGCCACACTCCCTCACTGGGCTGCCAATTTCTATGCATAAATCTGGGGGCTTCCAGTAGGTAACTACTAAGTGCTTTTTTTCTTTCTGTGTTTCTAGAACTGTTTAAGGCTGCAAAAACTCAAAAGGAGAAAACGACTGGGTATATTTTGCCAACATCTCTTCTAAACCCACATTGCTGCATTGTGCTCCTTTAGCTGATGAAGGAAAGTAGAGATGTTCATCTTCAAACCAAATATAAAATTAAGTCATCTGTTCACTGAACTCCTTAACCATGTTACTCTTGAAATTAAAGGGTCTATCATATCCAGCCTCCCCAGATGAATTTGTGGGTTGTTTTTTTTTTCTTGGTGGAGTACAATCTGTCCCTATGTCTTATTTTTTTTAATGGTTAAAGATGTGCTCCTTGTGTAAACAAAACTCTTGTAGCCATAGTAACAGGAAACAAAGCTGCCCAGGCAGTGATGAGCATGGGCCAAGAGATCTTTTTAATCTGAAAGAATCTATGCTTTTGCTATTTTGGTTAAGTTTAATTTCTGTAGAAATTTTTGGTTCTTTTAGATAAAAATATAGACTGGTAGACCTATGATTTTTATTACAAGTTTAAACTTATATAAAATCAGATGAATTAAAAAGTTTAAGGTTGCCTCAGAGATCAATTCCCCTAATTTGCTAAGGTAACTATAGCCCATACTAAAATGAGTGCACCAAGGAAAGGAGATAGAAAAGTATTTAATGATGGCTTGCTAAGTGCCAGCCCTTTATATGTGCCACCTAACACGTCTAATCAGACAACTGTGTAGGATAGTTACATTTATTTGCACTTTAGAGATAAAATTAAGGCTCAGAGATATTAAGTTGCTTATTCGAGGTCACATAGGATAGCTTATAAACTGTTGTGTGTAGTTTATAAGCTATAGAGGCAGGATTCAAATCCAGATCTCTGTGACTCCCAAGTATCTGTTTTTCCCACTGGGCCATGTTGCTTCCTGCTACATCATAATATAATTTTTATAGAAATAGGCTAGAACATGAGCTTTATGATTCCAAGATAAATGTTTTCCCATAGATTGTATTGCTCTTCCTTCTGACTCTCCTTTCATAATCTTAGAGTGAATTTCTCCAAAGTCTAAAGATAATGGGAAAAGAGACATTGACAATGGTTAATACTTACTGAGAGACTGTTGTGTACCTAGGATAATACTAGATGATAGATTATTGTATTTATTTCTCAAATGGACCTTTAAGTTTAGTATCATGAATGTTCTTTCATGCAGGTGCAAAACTGAGGCTTAGAAAAGTGAAATAATTTGCCAGATGATACACAGTTATTGACTGTCAGAGTCAGAACTTCAACCCAACGGTCTATCAAATTTAAGGGGTTATTTCAGTGCATGTGCACCTGTTTGTGTTATAATTTACTTAAAGAAAATGCACCAAACTTAAGTTTACAGTTAGATAAGTTTTGACAAATATATATTCACCCAGGGAACTACCATGCCAATGAAGATGTAGAATACTTCTGTTATTCTAGAATGTTCCATCATTCCCATTTGCAATCAAACCCCAATCTCAGCCTCAAGAAACAACTGACATAATATGTTTCTACAGATTCATGCCTGTTCTAGAATTTCATATAAATGGAATTAGGCAATACACACACTTTTAAGACTGACTACTCAAGATTATGTTCAACAAAGTGTCAGAGAGATTTATCCATGTTGTTGTGGGTATCAGTAGTTCATATCTTTTTATTGCTGATTACTATTCTATTATATGAATATACTGAAATTTGTTTTTACATTCTCCTGTTGATAGAAACATTTAGCTATTAAAAATACAGCTGCTGTAAACATTTAAAAGATTTTTTGGACATATGCTTTTGTTACTTTTGGAAATATATCTAGGAGTGGAATTGGTCAGTTATGTGTTAGCGTATGTTTAATTTCATAAGAAGCTGCAAGTTTCTGAAGTGGTTTTATCACTTAACCCTTCCATCAGCAATGTAAGAGAGTTTAACTTGTTCCACCAACTTACCAGCATTTTCATTTTAATCATTTTATCAGGTCTGAAGTAGTGTCTTGAGGGACACACAAATTTTTCATTTCCCTCAAGACTGATGATGTTGAGCAGCTTTTCTTGTACCTTTTGGCTACTTGTATGTGTTCTTTTGTTAAGTTTCTGTTTAATTATTTTGCTCATTTTTATTGGATTATTTGTATTTTAATTTTTTTATATGAAGGAGTTGTTTATATATTTTGGATACAAGTTCTTTGTCAGATATATATATTGTGAACATTTTCTCCAACTTTGCCTTTTTTCTTAAAGGAGTCTTTTTTAAAATTTATTTATTTATTTATTTTTGGCTGCGTTCGGTCTTTGTTGCTGCGCACGGGGTTTCTCTAGTTGCAGCAAGCAGGGGCTACTCTTCGTTGTGGTGCGTGGGCTTCTCGTTGCAGTGGCTTCTCGTTGTGGAACACGGGCTCTAGGCATGCGGGCTTCAGTAGTTGCAGCACATGGGCTCAGTAGTTGTGGCACAGGAGCTTAGTTGCTCCACGGCATGTGGGATCTTCCTGGACCAGGGCTCAAACCCATGTCCCCTGCATTGGCAGACTGATTCTTAACCACTGCACCACCAGAGAAATCCCTTAAAGGAGTCCTTTGATGAACAAAAGTCTTTCATT